>NW_018744863.1:0-23458 GCF_001683475.1 Chenopodium quinoa
AAAAGTCAACCACATTCAACAAAGCTAATTAAATCCAATGGAAGGCAAACACATTCAACAAAGCTATTTGAATCAAATGAAAGTCAAACACATTCAAACAATGCTATCTGAATCAAATGAAAGTCAAATGTATTCAAATAAGATAATTAAATCAAACGAAAGTCAAACACATTCAGACAAAGCTAATTGCATCAAATGAAAGTAAAAACGTTCAAACAAAGCTAATTAAATCATATGAAATTTAAATGCTTTCAAAAAAGCTAATTGAATCAAGTAAAAGTCCAAAGAATTCAAACAAAGCTTTTTGAATCAAATGATTTGTCAAATGCATTCAACGAGGCTAATTGAATCACATGACAGTCAAACAAAACTTTTTGAATCAAATGAAATTCAAATGCATTCAACAAAGCAAATTGACTCAATTGAAAGTTAACCACATTCAAGCAAAGCTAATTGAATCAAATGAAAGTCAAACACATTTAAACAAAGCTATTTGAACCAAATGAAAGTCAAACACATTCAAGAAATGCTATTTGAATCAAATGAAAGTCAAACGCATTCAAAAAAGGTATTTGAAATCAAGTGAAAGTCAAAAAACATTCAAACAAAGCTATTTGAATCAAATTAAAGTCAAACACATTTCAAACAAAGCTTTTTGAATTAAATGAAAGTCAAATGCATTAAACAAAGCTAATTGATTCAAAAAAAGTCAATCACATTCAACAAAAGCTAATTTAATCAAATGAAAATCAAACACATTCAAACAACCTTTTTCAATCAAATGAAATTCAAATGCATTCAAAATAGCGATTTGAATCAAGTGAAAGTCAAACAAAGCTTTTTGAATCAAATGATCGTCAAATCCGTTCAACGATGCTAATTTGAATCGTATGAAAGTCAAGCACATTCAAACAAATCTTTTTGAATCAACTGAAAGTCAAATGCAATTAAAAAAAAGTAATTAAATCAAGTGAAAGTCAATTACATTTAAACAAAGCTTTTTAAATCAAATGAAAGTTAAATGCATTCAAAAAAGCTAATTGAATCAAGTGAAAGTCTAGGTAATTCAAACAAAGCTTTTTGAATCAAATGACTGTCAAATGTGTTCAACGATGCTAATTGAATCAAATGAAAGTCAAACACATTCAAACAAAGCTTTTTGAATCAAATGAAAGTCATATGCATTCAACAAATGCTAATTGAATCAAATGAAAGTCAATGGCATTCTAACAAACCTAATTGAATCAAACGAAAGTCAATGGCATTCTAACAAACCTAATTGAATCAATGAAAGTCAACCACATTCAAACAAAGCTAATTGAATCAAATGAAAGTTAACCACATTCAAACAAAGCTAATTTAAATCAAGTGAAATTCAAACACATTCAAACAAAGCTTTTTGAATCCAAAGAAAGTCAAATGAGTTCAAAAAAGCTAATTGAATCAAGTGAAAGTCAAACAAATTCAAACATAGCTTTTTGAATCAAATGATTGTCAAATGCATTCAACGATACTAATTGAATCATATGAAAGTCAAACACATTCAAACAAATCTTTTTGAATCAAATAAAAGTGAAATGCATTCAACAGGTCAAATTGAATCAATTAAAAGTCAACCACATTCAAACAAAGCTAATTAAATCCAATGGAAGGCAAACACATTCAAACAAAGCTATTTGAATCAAATGAAAGTCAAACACATTCAAACAATGCTATCTGAATCAAATGAAAGTCAAATGCTTTCAACAAAGATAATTAAATCAAACGAAAGTCAAACACATTCAGACAAAGCTAATTGCATCAAATGAAAGTCAAAAACATTCAATCAAAGCTAATTAAATCATATGAAAGTCAAATGCTTTCAAAAAAGCTAATTGAATCAAGTAAAAGTCCAAAGATTTCAAACAAAGCTTTTTGAATCAAATGATTGTCAAATGCATTCAACGAGGCTAATTGAATCAGATGACAGTCAAACAAAACTTTTTGAATCAAATGAAAGTCAAATGCATTCAACAAAGCAAATTGACTCAATTGAAAGTTAACCACATTCAAGCAAAGCTAATTGAATCAAATGAAAGTCAAACACATTTAAACAAAGCTATTTGAACCAAATGAAAGTCAAACACATTCAAGAAATTCTATTTGAATCAAATGAAAGTCAAACGCATTCAAAAAAGGTATTTAAATCAAGTGAAAGTCAAAAACATTCAAACAAAGCTATTTGAAACAAATTAAAGTCAAACACATTTCAAACAAAGCTTTTTGAATTAAATGAAAGTCAAATGCATTAAACAAAGCTAATTGATTCAAATGAAAGTCAATCACATTCAAACAAAGCTAATTTAATCAAATGAAAATCAAACACATTAAAACAAAGCTTTTTCAATCAAATGAAATTCAAATGCATTCAAAATAGCGATTTGAATCAAGTGAAAGTCAAACAAAGCTTTTTGAATCAAATGATTGTCAAATCCATTCAACGATGCTAATTGAATCGTATGAAAGTCAAGCACATTCAAACAAATCTTTTTGAATCAACTAAAAGTCAAATGCAATTAAAAAAAAGTAATTAAATCAAGTGAAAGTCAATTACATTTAAACAAAGCTTTTTAAATCAAATGAAAGTTAAATGCATTAAAAAAAGCTAATTGAATCAAGTGAAAGTCTAGGTAATTCAAACAAAGTTTTTGAATCAAATGACTGTCAAATGTGTTCAACGATGCTAATTGAATCAAATGAAATCAAACACATTCAAACAAAGCTTTTTGAATCAAATGAAAGTCATATGCATTCAACAAAGCTAATTGAATCAAATGAAAGTCAATGGCATTCTAACAAACCTAATTGAATCAAACGAAAGTCAATGGCATTCTAACAAACCTAATTGAATCAAATGAAAGTTAACCACATTCAAACAAAGCTAATTGAATCAAATGAAAGTTAACCACATTCAAACAAAGCTAATTTAAATCAAGTGAAATCAAACACATTCAAACAAAGCTTTTTAATCCAAAGAAAGTCAAATGAGTTCAAAAAAGCTAATTGAATCAAGTGAAAGTCAAACAAATTCAAACATAGCTTTTTGAATCAAATGATTGTCAAATGCATTCAACGATACTAATTGAATCATATGAAAGTCAAACACATTCAAACAAATCTTTTTGAATCAAATAAAAGTCAAATGCATTCAACAGATCAAATTGAATCAATTAAAAGCCAACCACATTCAAACAAAGCTAATTAAATCCAATGGAAGGCAAACACATTCAAACAAAGCTATTTGAATCAAATGAAAGTCAAACACATTCAAACAATGCTATCTGAATCAAATGAAAGTCAAATGCATTCAAAAAAGATAATTAAATCAAACGAAAGTCAAACACATTCAGACAAAGCTAATTGCATCAAATGAAAGTCAAAAACATTCAATCAAAGCTAATTAAATCATATGAAAGTCAAATGCTTTCAAAAAAGCTAATTGAATCAAGTAAAAGTCCAAAGAATTCAAACAAAGCTTTTTGAATCAAATGATTGTCAAATGCATTCAACGAGGCTAATTGAATCAATGACAGTCAAACAAAACTTTTTGAATCAAATGAAAGTCAAATGCATTCAACAAAGCAAATTGACTCAATTGAAAGTTAACCACATTCAAGCAAAGCTAATTGAATCAAATGAAAGTCAAACACATTTAAACAAAGCTATTTGAACCAAATGAAAGTCAAACACATTCAAGAAATGCTATTTGAATCAAATGAAAGTCAAACGCATTCAAAAAAGGTATTTAAATCAAGTGAAAGTCAAAAACATTCAAACAAAGCTATTTGAATCAAATTAAAGTCAAACACATTTCAAACAAAGCTTTTTGAATTAAATGAAAGTCAAATGCATTAAACAAAGCTAATTGATTCAAATGAAAGTCAATCACATTCAAACAAAGCTAATTTAATCAAATGAAAATCAAACACATTCAAACAAAGCTTTTTCAATCAAATGAAATTCAAATGCATTCAAAATAGCGATTTGAATCAAGTGAAAGTCAAACAAAGCTTTTTGAATCAAATGATTGTCAAATCCGTTCAACGATGCTAATTGAATCGTATGAAAGTCAAGCACATTCAAACAAATCTTTTTGAATCAACTGAAAGTCAAATGCAATTAAAAAAAAGTAATTAAATCAAGTGAAAGTCAATTACATTTAAACAAAGCTTTTTAAATCAAATGAAAGTTAAATGCATTCAAAAAAGCTAATTGAATCAAGTGAAAGTCTAGGTAATTCAAACAAAGCTTTTTGAATCAATGACTGTCAAATGTGTTCAACGATGCTAATTGAATCAAATGAAAGTCAAACACATTCAAACAAAGCTTTTTGAATCAAATGAAAGTCATATGCATTCAACAAAGCTAATTGAATCAAATGAAAGTCAATGGCATTCTAACAAACCTAATTGAATCAAACGAAAGTCAATGCATTCTAACAAACCTAATTGAATCAAATGAAAGTCAACCACATTCAAACAAAGCTAATTGAATCAAATGAAAGTTAACCACATTCAAACAAAGCTAATTTAAATCAAGTGAAATTCAAACACATTCAAACAAAGCTTTTTGAATCCAAAGAAAGTCAAATGAGTTCAAAAAAGCTAATTGAATCAAGTGAAAGTCAAACAAATTCAAACATAGCTTTTTGAATCAAATGATTGTCAAATGCATTCAACGATACTAATTGAATCATATGAAAGTCAAACACATTCAAACAAATCTTTTTGAATCAAATGAAAGTCAAATGCATTCAACAGATCAAATTGAATCAATTAAAAGTCAACCACATTCAAACAAAGCTAATTAAATCCAATGGAAGGCAAACACATTCAAACAAAGCTATTTGAATCAAATGAAAGTCAAACACATTCAAACAATGCTATCTGAATCAAATGAAAGTCAAATGCATTCAAAAAGATAATTAAATCAAACGAAAGTCAAACACATTCAGACAAAGCTAATTGCATCAAATGAAAGTCAAAAACATTCAAACAAAGCTAATTAAATCATATGAAAGTCAAATGCTTTCAAAAAAGCTAATTGAATCAAGTAAAAGTCCAAAGAATTCAAACAAAGCTTTTTGAATCAAATGATTGTCAAATGCATTCAACGAGGCTAATTGAATCAGATGACAGTCAAACAAAACTTTTTGAATCAAATGAAAGTCAAATGCATTCAACAAAGCAAATTGACTCAATTGAAAGTTAACCACATTCAAGCAAAGCTAATTGAATCAAATGAAAGTCAAACACATTTAAACAAAGCTATTTGAACCAAATGAAAGTCAAACACATTCAAGAAATGCTATTTGAATCAAATGAAAGTCAAACGCATTCAAAAAAGGTATTTAAATCAAGTGAAAGTCAAAAACATTCAAACAAAGCTATTTGAATCAAATTAAAGTCAAACACATTTCAAACAAAGCTTTTTGAATTAAATGAAAGTCAAATGCATTAAACAAAGCTAATTGATTCAAATGAAAGTCAATCACATTCAAACAAAGCTAATTTAATCAAATGAAAATCAAACACATTCAAACAAAGCTTTTTCAATCAAATGAAATTCAAATGCATTCAAAATAGCGATTTGAATCAAGTGAAAGTCAAACAAAGCTTTTTGAATCAAATGATTGTCAAATCCGTTCAACGATGCTAATTGAATCTATGAAAGTCAAGCACATTCAAACAAATCTTTTTGAATCAACTGAAAGTCAAATGCAATTAAAAAAAAGTAATTAAATCAAGTGAAAGTCAATTACATTTAAACAAAGCTTTTTAAATCAAATGAAAGTTAAATGCATTCAAAAAAGCTAATTGAATCAAGTGAAAGTCTAGGTAATTCAAACAAAGCTTTTTGAATCAAATGACTGTCAAATGTGTTCAACGATGCTAATTGAATCAAATGAAAGTCAAACACATTCAAACAAAGCTTTTTGAATCAAATGAAAGTCATATGCATTCAACAAAGCTAATTGAATCAAATGAAAGTCAATGGCATTCTAACAAACCTAATTGAATCAAACGAAAGTCAATGGCATTCTAACAAACCTAATTGAATCAAATGAAAGTCAACCACATTCAAACAAAGCTAATTGAATCAAATGAAAGTTAACCACATTCAAACAAAGCTAATTTAAATCAAGTGAAATTCAAACACATTCAAACAAAGCTTTTTGAATCCAAAGAAAGTCAAATGAGTTCAAAAAAGCTAATTGAATCAAGTGAAAGTCAAACAAATTCAAACATAGCTTTTTGAATCAAATGATTGTCAAATGCATTCAACGATACTAATTGAATCATATGAAAGTCAAACACATTCAAACAAATCTTTTTGAATCAAATGAAAGTCAAATGCATTCAACAGATCAAATTGAATCAATTAAAAGTCAACCACATTCAAACAAAGCTAATTAAATCCAATGGAAGGCAAACACATTCAAACAAAGCTATTTGAATCAAATGAAAGTCAAACACATTCAAACAATGCTATCTGAATCAAATGAAAGTCAAATGCATTCAAAAAAGATAATTAAATCAAACGAAAGTCAAACACATTCAGACAAAGCTAATTGCATCAAATGAAAGTCAAAAACATTCAAACAAAGCTAATTAAATCATATGAAAGTCAAATGCTTTCAAAAAAGCTAATTGAATCAAGTAAAAGTCCAAAGAATTCAAACAAAGCTTTTTGAATCAAATGATTGTCAAATGCATTCAACGAGGCTAATTGAATCAGATGACAGTCAAACAAAACTTTTTGAATCAAATGAAAGTCAAATGCATTCAACAAAGCAAATTGACTCAATTGAAAGTTAACCACATTCAAGCAAAGCTAATTGAATCAAATGAAAGTCAAACACATTTAAACAAAGCTATTTGAACCAAATGAAAGTCAAACACATTCAAGAAATGCTATTTGAATCAAATGAAAGTCAAACGCATTCAAAAAAGGTATTTAAATCAAGTGAAAGTCAAAAACATTCAAACAAAGCTATTTGAATCAAATTAAAGTCAAACACATTTCAAACAAAGCTTTTTGAATTAAATGAAAGTCAAATGCATTAAACAAAGCTAATTGATTCAAATGAAAGTCAATCACATTCAAACAAAGCTAATTTAATCAAATGAAAATCAAACACATTCAAACAAAGCTTTTTCAATCAAATGAAATTCAAATGCATTCAAAATAGCGATTTGAATCAAGTGAAAGTCAAACAAAGCTTTTTGAATCAAATGATTGTCAAATCCGTTCAACGATGCTAATTGAATCTATGAAAGTCAAGCACATTCAAACAAATCTTTTTGAATCAACTGAAAGTCAAATGCAATTAAAAAAAAAGTAATTAAATCAAGTGAAAGTCAATTACATTTAAACAAAGCTTTTTAAATCAAATGAAAGTTAAATGCATTCAAAAAAGCTAATTGAATCAAGTGAAAGTCTAGGTAATTCAAACAAAGCTTTTTGAATCAAATGACTGTCAAATGTGTTCAACGATGCTAATTGAATCAAATGAAAGTCAAACACATTCAAACAAAGCTTTTTGAATCAAATGAAAGTCATATGCATTCAACAAAGCTAATTGAATCAAATGAAAGTCAATGGCATTCTAACAAACCTAATTGAATCAAACGAAAGTCAATGGCATTCTAACAAACCAAATTGAATCAAATGAAAGTCAACCACATTCAAACAAAGCTAATTGAATCAAATGAAAGTTAACCACATTCAAACAAAGCTAATTTAAATCAAGTGAAATTCAAACACATTCAAACAAAGCTTTTTGAATCCAAAGAAAGTCAAATGAGTTCAAAAAAGCTAATTGAATCAAGTGAAAGTCAAACAAATTCAAACATAGCTTTTTGAATCAAATGATTGTCAAATGCATTCAACGATACTAATTGAATCATATGAAAGTCAAACACATTCAAACAAATCTTTTTGAATCAAATGAAAGTCAAATGCATTCAACAGATCAAATTGAATCAATTAAAAGTCAACCACATTCAAACAAAGCTAATTAAATCCAATGGAAGGCAAACACATTCAAACAAAGCTATTTGAATCAAATGAAAGTCAAACACATTCAAACAATGCTATCTGAATCAAATGAAAGTCAAATGCATTCAAAAAAGATAATTAAATCAAACGAAAGTCAAACACATTCAGACAAAGCTAATTGCATCAAATGAAAGTCAAAAACATTCAAACAAAGCTAATTAAATCATATGAAAGTCAAATGCTTTCAAAAAAGCTAATTGAATCAAGTAAAAGTCCAAAGAATTCAAACAAAGCTTTTTGAATCAAATGATTGTCAAATGCATTCAACGAGGCTAATTGAATCACATGACAGTCAAACAAAACTTTTTGAATCAAATGAAAGTCAAATGCATTCAACAAAGCAAATTGACTCAATTGAAAGTTAACCACATTCAAGCAAAGCTAATTGAATCAAATGAAAGTCAAACACATTTAAACAAAGCTATTTGAACCAAATGAAAGTCAAACACATTCAAGAAATGCTATTTGAATCAAATGAAAGTCAAACGCATTCAAAAAAGGTATTTAAATCAAGTGAAAGTCAAAAACATTCAAACAAAGCTATTTGAATCAAATTAAAGTCAAACACATTTCAAACAAAGCTTTTTGAATTAAATGAAAGTCAAATGCATTAAACAAAGCTAATTGATTCAAATGAAAGTCAATCACATTCAAACAAAGCTAATTTAATCAAATGAAAATCAAACACATTCAAACAAAGCTTTTTCAATCAAATGAAATTCAAATGCATTCAAAATAGCGATTTGAATCAAGTGAAAGTCAAACAAAGCTTTTTGAATCAAATGATTGTCAAATCCGTTCAACGATGCTAATTGAATCGTATGAAAGTCAAGCACATTCAAACAAATCTTTTTTGAATCAACTGAAAGTCAAATGCAATTAAAAAAAAGTAATTAAATCAAGTGAAAGTCAATTACATTTAAACAAAGCTTTTTAAATCAAATGAAAGTTAAATGCATTCAAAAAAGCTAATTGAATCAAGTGAAAGTCTAGGTAATTCAAACAAAGCTTTTTGAATCAAATGACTGTCAAATGTGTTCAACGATGCTAATTGAATCAAATGAAAGTCAAACACATTCAAACAAAGCTTTTTGAATCAAATGAAATCATATGCATTCAACAAAGCTAATTGAATCAAATGAAAGTCAATGGCATTCTAACAAACCTAATTGAATCAAACGAAAGTCAATGGCATTCTAACAAACCTAATTGAATCAAATGAAAGTCAACCACATTCAAACAAAGCTAATTGAATCAAATGAAAGTTAACCACATTCAAACAAAGCTAATTTAAATCAAGTGAAATTCAAACACATTCAAACAAAGCTTTTTGAATCCAAAGAAAGTCAAATGAGTTCAAAAAAGCTAATTGAATCAAGTGAAAGTCAAACAAATTCAAACATAGCTTTTTGAATCAAATGATTGTCAAATGCATTCAACGATACTAATTGAATCATATGAAAGTCAAACACATTCAAACAAATCTTTTTGAATCAAATGAAAGTCAAATGCATTCAACAGATCAAATTGAATCAATTAAAAGTCAACCACATTCAAACAAAGCTAATTAAATCCAATGGAAGGCAAACACATTCAAACAAAGCTATTTGAATCAAATGAAAGTCAAACACATTCAAACAATGCTATCTGAATCAAATGAAAGTCAAATGCATTCAAAAAAGATAATTAAATCAAACGAAAGTCAAACACATTCAGACAAAGCTAATTGCATCAAATGAAAGTCAAAAACATTCAAACAAAGCTAATTAAATCATATGAAAGTCAAATGCTTTCAAAAAAGCTAATTGAATCAAGTAAAAGTCCAAAGAATTCAAACAAAGCTTTTTGAATCAAATGATTGTCAAATGCATTCAACGAGGCTAATTGAATCAGATGACAGTCAAACAAAACTTTTTGAATCAAATGAAAGTCAAATGCATTCAACAAAGCAAATTGACTCAATTGAAAGTTAACCACATTCAAGCAAAGCTAATTGAATCAAATGAAAGTCAAACACATTTAAACAAAGCTATTTGAACCAAATGAAAGTCAAACACATTCAAGAAATTCTATTTGAATCAAATGAAAGTCAAACGCATTCAAAAAAGGTATTTAAATCAAGTGAAAGTCAAAAAACATTCAAACAAAGCTATTTGAATCAAATTAAAGTCAAACACATTCAAACAAAGCTTTTTGAATTAAATGAAAGTCAAATGCATTAAACAAAGCTAATTGATTCAAATGAAAGTCAATCACATTCAAACAAAGCTAATTTAATCAAATGAAAATCAAACACATTCAAACAAAGCTTTTTCAATCAAATGAAATTCAAATGCATTCAAAATAGCGATTTGAATCAAGTGAAAGTCAAACAAAGCTTTTTGAATCAAATGATTGTCAAATCCGTTCAACGATGCTAATTGAATCGTATGAAAGTCAAGCACATTCAAACAAATCTTTTTGAATCAACTGAAAGTCAAATGCAATTAAAAAAAAAGTAATTAAATCAAGTGAAAGTCAATTACATTTAAACAAAGCTTTTTAAATCAAATGAAAGTTAAATGCATTCAAAAAAGCTAATTGAATCAAGTGAAAGTCTAGGTAATTCAAACAAAGCTTTTTGAATCAAATGACTGTCAAATGTGTTCAACGATGCTAATTGAATCAAATGAAAATCAAACACATTCAAACAAAGCTTTTTGAATCAAATGAAAGTCATATGCATTCAACAAAGCTAATTGAATCAAATGAAATTCAATGGCATTCTAACAAACCTAATTGAATCAAACGAAAGTCAATGGCATTCTAACAAACCTAATTGAATCAAATGAAAGTTAACCACATTCAAACAAAGTTAATTGAATCAAATGAAAGTTAACCACATTCAAACAAAGCTAATTTAAATCAAGTGAATATCAAACACATTCAAACAAAGCTTTTTAAATCCAAAGAAAGTCAAATGAGTTCAAAAAAGCTAATTGAATCAAGTGAAAGTCAAACAAATTCAAACATAGCTTTTTGAATCAAATGATTGTCAAATGCATTCAACGATACTAATTGAATCATATGAAAGTCAAACACATTCAAACAAATCTTTTTGAATCAAATAAAAGTGAAATGCATTTAACAGGTCAAATTGAATCAATTAAAAGCCAACCACATTCAAACAAAGCTAATTAAATCCAATGGAAGGCAAACACATTCAAACAAAGCTATTTGAATAAAATGAAAGTCAAACACATTCAAACAATGCTATCTAAATCAAATGAAAGTCAAATGCATTCAAAAAAGATAATTAAGTCAAACGAAAGTCAAACACATTCAGACAAAGCTAATTGCATGAAATGAAAGTCAAAAACATTCAATCAAAGCTAATTAAATCATATGAAAGTCAAATGCTTTCAAAAAAGCTAATTGAATCAAGTAAAAGTCCAAAGAATTCAAACAAAGCTTTTTGAATCAAATGATTGTCAAATGCATTCAACGAGGCTAATTGAATCATATGACAGTCAAACAAAACTTTTTGAATCAAATGAAAGTCAAATGCATTCAACAAAGCAAATTGACTCAATTCAAAGTTAACCACATTCAAGCAAAGCTAATTGAATCAAATGAAAGTCAAACACTTTTAAACAAAGCTATTTGAACCAAATGAAAGTCAAACACATTCAAGAAATGCTATTTGAATCAAATGAAAGTCAAACGCATTCAAAAAAGGTATTTAAATCAAGTGAAAGTAAAAAACATTCAAACAAAGCTATTTGAATCAAATTAAAGTCAAACACATTTCAAACAAAGCTTTTTGAATTAAATGAAAGTCAAATGCATTAAACAAAGCTAATTGATTCAAATGAAAGTCAATCACATTCAAACAAAGCTAATTTAATCAAATGAAAATCAAACACATTCAAACAAAGCTTTTTCAATCAAATGAAATTCAAATGCATTCAAAATAGCGATTTGAATCAAGTGAAAGTCAAACAAATCTTTTTGAATCAAATGATTGTCAAATCCGTTCAACGATGCTAATTGAATCGTATGAAAGTCAAGCACATTCAAAAAATCTTTTTGAATCAACTGAAAGTCAAATGCAATTAAAAAAAAGTAATTAAATCAAGTGAAAGTCAATTACATTTAAACAAAGCTTTTTAAATCAAATGAAAGTTAAATGCATTCAAAAAAGCTTATTGAATCAAGTGAAAGTCTAGGTAATTCAAACAAAGCTTTTTGAATCATGACTGTCAAATGTGTTTAACGATGCTAATTGAATCAAATGAAAGTCAAACACATTCAAACAAAGCTTTTTGAATCAAATGAAAGTCATATGCATTCAACAAAGCTAATTAAATCAAATGAAAGTAATTGGCATTCTAACAAACCTAATTAAATCAAACGAAAGTCAATGCATTCTAACAAACCTAATTGAATAAAATGAAAGTCAACCTCATTCAAACAAAGCTAATTGAATCAAATGAAAGTTAACCACATTCGAACAAAGCTAATTTAAATCAAGTGAAATTCAAACACATTCAAACAAAGCTTTTTGAATCCAAAGAAAGTCAAATGAGTTCAAAAAAAGCTAATTGAATCAAGTGAAAGTCAAACAAATTCAAACATAGCTTTTTGAATCAAATGATTGTCAAATGCATTCAACGATACTAATTGAATCATATGAAAGTCAAACACATTCAAACAAATCTTTTTGAATCAAATGAATGTCAAATGCATTCAACAGATCAAATTGAATCAATTAAAAGTCAACCACATTCAAACAAAGCTAATTAAATCCAATGGAAGGCAAACACATTCAAACAAAGCTATTTGAATCAAATGAAAGTCAAACACATTCAAACAATGCTATCTGAATCAAATGAAAGTCAAATGCATTCAAAAAAGATAATTAAATCAAACGAAAGTCAAACACATTTAGACAAAGCTAATTGCATCAAATGAAAGTCAAAAACATTCAAACAAAGCTAATTAAATCATATGAAAGTCAAATGCTTTCAAAAAAGATAATTGAATCAAGTAAAAGTCTAAAGAATTCAAACAAAGCTTTTTGAATCAAATGATTGTCAAATGCATTCAACGAGGCTAATTGAATAAGATGACAGTCAAACAAAAACTTTTTGAAATAAATGAAAGTCAAATGCATTCAACAAAGCAAATTGACTCAATTGAAAGTTAACCACATTCAAGCAAAGCTAATTGTATCAAATGAAAGTCAAACGCATTTAAACAAAGCTATTTGAACCAAATGAAAGTCAAACACATTCAAGAAATGCTATTTGAATCAAATGAAAGTCAAACGCATTCAAAAAAGGTATTTAAATCAAGTGAAAGTCAAAAACATTCAAACAAAGCTATTTGAATCAAATTAAAGTCAAAACACATTTCAAACAAAGCTTTTTGAATTAAATGAAAGTCAAATGCATTAAACAAAGCTAATTGATTCAAATGAAAGTCAATCAAATTCGAACAAAGCTAATTTAATCAAATGAAAATCAAACACATTCAAACAAAGCTTTTTCAATCAAATGAAATTCAAATGCATTCAAAATAGCGATTTGAATCAAGCGAAAGTCAAACAAAGCTTTTTGAATCAAATGATTGTCAAAATCCGTTCAACGATGCTAATTGAATCTGATGTGGATCAAGAGGGAGATTCTTTTGAAGAGCCAATCATATTGGTTTTAAGGCCAATAGGGTTCGAGCTTGGAGCAAAGAATCAAGAATGGTTAACATGCGCAAGCCATTGAAGAAGAAGTCAAGGACCAGTTGGTTCCGACGACAACAGCGGTGGCGACGCGCCGATCTGGGTGCCACGCGCCGGCTTCCTAGCTCCGGCCTGAGTCCAGCTACACGGTGGTGGGGCGCGTGTCGAGGATGGAGGCGCGTGAGGTGGTAGTTCGGACGGCAGTACACAAAAGAAAGATTTTCTTTACTTAGTTTTTTCTAGAGTTTTGCTTTGCAAGTTTTTACCTTTCACTTGAAAGGGTTTTTCTTGGTTTAAGCAATTAGGATAAGTTTATTTTTCTGTCATTTAGTTGCTATAAACTTCATAAGGTGATTAGGAAAGTTTTTAGTTAGTTAGAGTTTGATTAGGAATAAACTACCTAGCAATCTTATCTTTGATAGGATTGAAATTCTATCTTATGTAGGATTATTAGAATCCTATCTAGGTTAGATCTTTCTACTTCTAGGAGGACTAGGAGACCTCTTTGAGGCTTTAAAAGCTTATTTTCGTGGCTTTGAAGATCATATCAAAACCAGAAAATTTAATACAAGTTTATTGTTTGTTTTGCTTAATTGCTTACAAATTCTTTTGCTAGTTTTCAATTCAAGGAGTTGGTTGAAGATTAGAACATTAAACACTTAGTGTCTAGGAGTAGGCTAAGAGTTTAATCTCAAAAATAATTAGCGTCCAGGAGTGGTTAATTAATTTGGGGATTCGAATCATAAGTTTCAGGAGTGATCTTGTGAGGAGAAATATCGGTTCGTTTTTATTCAATCTTAAAGAAATCCTTCAAGATTGGATCGTTACTTCAAGATTGTGGATTTTCTAAAATCTTGTCTAAACAAGGGTTAGAATCCACATCAAATTGGTATCAGAGCTTGTGTGATACCACATCAAATTGGTATCAGATTTCAGGGGTTTTTGATCGTTCAACACTTCGTTCATCAAATCGCACTTGTTCTCGGATAACCAGTTTTTCTGTCAACTTCAGAAGGCTCGTTCTCCTTCGTTACAAAGTCTTTTTCAGGTGATTTCTTTTTTTTGATTTTGGGTGAAATTTTGTCTACTTTCTGCCTGTGAAATTTTCGGAATTTTTCGAGTTCGTGTGCTATTAAACTGGACTGTTTTCCGCAACTGTGTCAGTTTTGGTCCGATTTAATACTTACTGCTCTTTGTGTGCGATTTTCTTCCAAGTTGTGTTGCGATTTTTGAGGGTTATTCCTGTGTGTTTTGGGGTCTTTTAAAGTCTGTTTTTGTCTTATAATTATGGAGGAAGCTTTGAGCAAATCTATGGATGAATTTGCAAAGTTACTTCAAGGTCATAAAAAGAAGAAAAAACATGAAGATGATAACGTAGATTTTGGCTTTGGTAACAAACATATGCTTATGGAGCGACTGAATTTACATGAAGAAATTATTTTTCAAGGTCCAACAAGATAGTTTGTTTCATACTCGATGCAAAGTTGTTGATAGAAACTTGTAGGGTGATCATTGATAGTGGTTCGTGTACCAATGTAGCGTCTACAGAGATGGTTACTAAACTCCAACTTCCTACAAGAGATCATGAAAAACCATATAAGTTGGGTTGGCTAGATAATTCTATGGGTTTTCATGTAGAACAACAAGCTTTGGTGAATTTTCTCCATTCGCAATTACAAGGAAGAGTTATGGTGTGATATTATTCCTATGAGTGCTTGTCACCTTCTTTTAGGGAGACCATGGCAATTTGATCGACATGTTAAACATGATGGTGTGGCCAACACATATTCGGTCAAGGTGGGAAACAAGAGGTTCAAACTTATGCCTTTAACTATTACTCCATGCCGCGTTAAAGTTAAAGAGATGGAGGAAGATTGTCAAAAGGATAAGGAAGAAGAACATGTAGGTGCTAAAGAGCTCGAAGAAAAGGTGAGTGAAACAATTGATGTTCCAATTGTGTGTGACGTTGTTCAAGATCAGATTATTCATAATGATCTACCAATGGTGGTGTCGGAAAAAGGTTTTTTGATTACTATTGAGGAGCCATTCGTGAATCAAGATAATAATTTAATGGTTTCTTTAGAAGTGGTGGATTCATTAGGCATGCATAAAGAGAAGAAATTGTTAGTCATACATGAGAAAAATATCATGAAAGCCTAAAGTGTTCTTATGGTCAACGTCGAAGACCAAGGACCAATTTGAGAATTGGTTGTTTCTAAAATATTTGCCTTGCTCGTGGTGATGTTGTTACATTGCTTAAAATTGCTAGCGTTGAGGTAATAGTTCTTTTGGCTTGTATTCGTCGAATTTGGATGGTTTCATGGAATTGTTCTCCTTACATGGATGATGCGAATTTGAGGACAAATTCTTTTGAAGAGGGGAGAATGATGTGGATCAAGAGGGAGATTCTTTTGAAGAGCCAATCATATTGGTTTTAAGGCCAATAGGGTTCGAGCTTTGGAGCAAAGAATCAAGAATGGTTAACATGCGCAGCCATTGAAGAAGAAGTCAAGGACCAGTTGGGTTCCGACGACAACAGCGGTGGCGACGCGCCGATCTGGGTGCCACGCGCCGGCTTCCTAGCTCCGGCCTGAGTCCAGCTACACGTGGTGGGCGCGTGTCGAGGATGGAGGCGCGTGAGGTGGTAGTTCGCCGGCAGTACAAAAAGAAAGATTTTCTTTACCTTAGTTTTTTCTAGAGTTTTTGCTTGCAAGTTTTTTACCTTTCACTTGAAAGGGTTTTTCTTGGTTTAAGCAATTAGGATAAGTTTATTTTTCTGTCATTTAGTTGCTATAAACTTCATAAGGTGATTAGGAAAGTTTTTAGTTAGTTAGAGTTTGATTAGGAATAAACTACCTAGCAATCTTATCTTTGATAGGATTGGAAATTCTATCTTATGTAGGATTATTAGAATCCTATCTAGGTTAGATCTTCTACTTCTAGGAGGACTAGGAGACCTCTTTGAGGCTTTTAAAAGCTTATTTTCGTGGCTTTGAAGATCATATCAAAACCAGAAAATTTAATACAAGTTTATTGTTTGTTTTGCTTAATTGCTTACAAATTTCTTTTGCTAGTTTTCAATTCAAGGAGTTGGTTGAAGATTAGAACATTAAACACTTAGTGTCTAGGAGTAGGCTAAGAGTTTTAATCTCAAAATAATTAGCGTCCAGGAGTGGGTTAATTAATTTGGGGATTCGAATCATAAGTTTCAGGAGTGATCTTGTGAGGAGAAATATCGGTTCGTTTTTATTCAATCTTAAAGAAATCCTTCAAGATTGGATCGTTACTTCAAGATTGTGGATTTTCTAAAATCTTGTCTAAACAAGGGGTTAGAATCCACATCAGAATCATGAAAGTCAAGCACATTCAAACAAATCTTTTTGAATCAACTGAAAGTCAAATGCAATTAAAAAAAGTAATTAAATCAAGTGAAGTCAATTACATTTAAACAAAGCTTTTTAAATCAAATGAAAGTTAAATTCATTCAAAAAAGCTAATTGAATCAAGTGAAAGTCTAGGTAATTCAAACAAAGCTTTTTGAATCAAAATGACTGTCAAATGTGTTCAACGATGCTAATTGAATCAAATGAAAGTCAAACACATTCAAACAAAGCTTTTTGAATAAATGAAAGTCATATGCATTCAACAAAGCTAATTAAATCAAATGAAAGTCAAATGGCATTCTAACAAACCTTAATTGAATCAAACGAAAGTCAATGGCATTCTAACAAACCAAATTGAATCAAATGAAGTCAACCACATTCAAACAAAGCTAATTGAATCAATGAAAGTTAACCACATTCAAACAAAAGACTAATTTAAATCAAGTGAAATTCAAACACATTCAAACAAAGCTTTTTGAATCCAAAGAAAGTCAAAGAGTTCAAAAAGCTAATTGAATCAAGTGAAAGTCAAACAAATTCAAACATAGCTTTTTGAATCAATGATTGTCAAATGCATTCAACGATACTAAATTGAATTCATTGAAAGTCAAACACATTCAAAACAAACTTTTTGAAATCAAATGAAAGTCAAATGCATTCAACAGATCAAATTGAATCAATTAAAAGTCAACCACATTCAAACAAAGCTAATTAAATCCAATGGAAGGCAAACACATTCAAAACATAAGCTATTTGAATCAAATGAAAGTCAAACACATTCAAAACAATGCTATCTGAATCAAATGAAAGTCAAATGCATTCAAAAAGATAATTAAATCAAACGAAAGTCAAACACATTCAGACAAAGCTAATTGCATCAAATGATAGACAAAAACATTCAAACAAAGCTAATTAAATCATATGAAAGTCAAATGCTTTCAAAAAAGCTAATTGAATCAAGTAAAAAGTCCAAAGAATTCAAACAAAGCTTTTTGAATCAAATGATTGTCAAATGCATTCAACGAGGCTAATTGAATCACATGACAGTGAAACAAAACTTTTTGAATCAAATGAAAGTCAAATGCATTCAACAAGCAAATTGACTCAATTGAAAGTTAACCACATTCAAGCAAAGCTAATTGAATCAAATGAAAGTCAACACATTTAAACAAAGCTATTTGAACCAAATGAAAGTCAAACACATTCAAGAAATGCTATTTGAATCAAATGAAAGTCAAACGCATTCAAAAAAGGTATTTAAATCAAGTAAAGTCAAAAACATTCAAACAAAAGCTATTTGAATCAAATTAAAGTCAAAACTCATTTCAAACAAAGCTTTTTGAATTAAATGAAAGTCAAATGCATTTAAACAAAGCTAATTGATTCAAATGAAAGTCAATCACATTCAAACAAAGCTAATTTAATCAAATGAAATCAAACACATTCAAACAAAGCTTTTTCAATCAAATGAAATTCAAATGATTCAAAATAGCGATTTGAATCAAGCGAAAGTCAAACAAAGCTTTTTGAATCAAATGATTGTCAAATCCGTTCAACGATGCTAATTGAATCATGAAAGTCAAGCACATTCAAACAAATCTTTTTGAATCAACTGAAAGTCAAATGCAATTAAAAAAAAGTAATTAAATCAAGTGAAAGTCAATTACATTTAAACAAAGCTTTTTAAATCAAATGAAAGTTAAATGCATTCAAAAAAGCTAATTGAATCAAGTGAAAGTCTAGGTAATTCAAACAAAGCTTTTTTGAATCAAATGACTGTCAAATGTGTTCAACGATGCTAATTGAATCAAATGAAGTCAAACACATTCAAACAAAGCTTTTTGAATCAAATGAAAGTCATATGCATTCAACAAAGCTAATTAATCAAATGAAAGTCAATGCATTCTAAACAAACCTAATTGAATCAAACGAAAGTCAATGGCATTCTAACAAACAAATTGAATCAAATGAAAGTCAAACCACATTCAAACAAAGCTAATTGAATCAAATGAAAAGTTAACCACATTCAAACAAAGCTAATTTAAATCAAGTGAAATTCAAACACATTCAAACAAAGCTTTTTGAATCCAAAGAAAGTCAAATGAGTTCAAAAAAGCTAATTGAATCAAGTGAAAGTCAAACAAATTCAAACATAGCTTTTGAATCAAATGATTGTCAAATGCATTCAACGATACTAATTGAATCATATGAAAGTCAAACACATTCAAACAATCTTTTTGAATCAAATGAAAGTCAAATGCATTCAACAGATCAAATTGAATCAATTAAAAGTCAACACATTCAAACAAAGCTAATTAAATCCAATGGAAGGCAAACACATTCAAACAAAGCTATTTGAATCAAATGAAAGTCAACACATTCAAACAATGCTATCTGATCAAATGAAAGTCAAATGCATTCAAAAAAGATAATTAAATCAAACGAAAGTCAAACACATTCAGACAAAGCTAATTGCATCAAATGAAAGTCAAAAACATTCAAACAAAGCTAATTAAATCATATGAAAGTCAAATGCTTTCAAAAAAGCTAATTGAATCAAGTAAAAGTCCAAAGAATTCAAACAAAGCTTTTTGAATCAAATGATTGTCAAATGCATTCAACGAGGCTAATTGAATCAATGACAGTCAAACAAAACTTTTTGAATCAAATGAAAGTCAAATGCATTCAACAAAGCAAAATTGACTCAATTGAAAGTTAACCACATTCAAGCAAAGCTAATTGAAATCAAATGAAAGTCAAACACATTTAAACAAAGCTATTTGAACCAAATGAAAGTCAAACACATTCAGAATGCTATTTGAATCAAATGAAAGTCAAACGCATTCAAAAAAGGTATTTAAATCAAGTGAAAAGTCAAAAACATTCAAACAAAGCTATTTGAATCAAATTAAAGTCAAACATCATTTCAAACAAAGCTTTTTTGAATTAAATGAAAGTCAAATGCATTAAACAAAGCTAATTGATTCAAATGAAAGTCAATCACATTCAAACAAAGCTAATTTAATCAAATGAAAATCAAACACATTCAAACAAAGCTTTTTCAATCAAATGAAATTCAAATGCATTCAAAAATAGCGATTTGAATCAAGTGAAAGTCAAACCAAAGCTTTTTGAATCAAATGATTGTCAATCCGTTCAACGATGCTAATTGAATCGTATGAAAGTCAAGCACATTCAAACAAATCTTTTTTGAATCAACTGAAAGTCAAATGCAATTAAAAAAAAAGTAATTAAATCAAGTGAAAGTCAATTACATTTAAACAAAGCTTTTTAAATCAAATGAAAGTTAAATTGCATTCAAAAAAGCTAATTGAATCAGTGAAAGTCTAGGTAATTCAACAAAGCTTTTTTGAATCAAATGACTGTCAAATGTGTTCAACGATGCTAATTGAATCAAATGAAAGTCAAACACATTCAAACAAAGCTTTTTGAATCAAATGAAATTCATATGCATTCAACAAAGCTAATTGAATCAAATGAAAGTCTATGGCATTCTAACAAACCTATTGAATCAAAACGAAAGTCAATGGCATTCTAACAAACCTAATTGAATCAAATGAAAGTCAACCACATTCAACAAAGCTAATTGAATCAATGAAGTTAACCACATTCAACAAAGCTAATTTAATCAAGTGAAATTCAACACATTCAAACAAGCTTTTTGAATCCAAAGAAAGTCAAATGAGTTCAAAAAAGCTAATTGATCAAGTGAAAGTCAAAAATTCAAACATAGCTTTTTGAATCAAATGATTGTCAATGCATTCACGATCTATTGATCATATGAAGTCAAAACATTCAACAATCTTTTTGAATCAATGAAGTCAATGCATTCAACAGATCAATTGAATCAATTAAAAGTCAACCACATTCAAACAAAGCTAATTAAATCCAATGGAAGGCAAACACATTCAAACAAGCTATTTGAATCAAATGAAAGTCAAACACATTCAAACAATGCTATCTGAATCAAATGAAAGTCAAATGCATTCAAAAAAGATAATTAAATCAAACGAAGTCAAACACATTCAGACAAAGCTAATTGCATCAAATGAAGAAAAAACATTCAAACAAAGCTAATTAAATCATATGAAAGTCAAATGCTTTCAAAAAGCTAATTGAATCAAGTAAAAGTCCAAAGAATTCAAACAAAGATTTTTGAATCAAATGATTGTCAAATGCATTCAACGAGGCTAATTGAATCACATGACAGTCAAACAAAACTTTTTGAATCAAATGAAAGTCAAATGCATTCAACAAAGCAAATTGACTCAATTAAAAGTTAACCACATTCAAGCAAAGCTAATTGAATCAAATGAAAGTCAAACACATTTAAACAAAGCTATTTGAACCAAATGAAAGTCAAACACATTCAAGAAATGCTATTTGAATCAAATGAAAGTCAAACGCATTCAAAAAAGGTATTTAAATCAAGTGAAAGTCAAAAACATTCAAAAAAGCTATTTGAATCAAATTAAAATCAAACACATTCAAACAAAGCTTTTTGAATTAAATGAAAGTCAAATGCATTAAACAAAGCTAATTGATTCAAATTAAAGTCAATCACATTCAAAAAAGCTAATTTAATCAAATGAAAATCAAACACATTCAAACAAAGCTTTTTCAATCAAATGAAATTCAAATGCATTCAAAATAGCGATTTGAATCAAGTGAAAGTCAAACAAAGCTTTTTGAATCAAATGATTGTCAAATCCGTTCACGATGCTAATTGAATCGTATGAAAGTCAAGCACATTCAAACAAATCTTTTTGAATCAACTGAAAGTCAAATGCAATTAAAAAAAAAAGTAATTAAATCAAGTGAAAGTCAATTACATTTAAACAAATTTTTAAATCAAATGAAAGTTAAATGCATTCAAAAAAGCTAATTGAATCAAGTGAAAGTCTAGGTAATTCAAACAAAGCTTTTTGAATCAAATGACTGTCAAATGTGTTCAATGATGCTAATTGAATCAAATGAAAGTCAAACACATTCAAACAAAGCTTTTTGAATCAAATGAAAGTCATATGCATTCAACAAAGCTAATTGAATCAAATGAAAGTCAATGGCATTCTAACAAACCTAATTGAATCAAACGAAAATCAATGGCATTCTAACAAACCTAATTGAATCAAATGAAAGTCAACCACATTCAAACAAAGCTAATTGAATCAAATGAAAGTTAACCACATTCAAACAAAGCTAATTTAAATCAAGTGAAATTCAAACACATTCAAACAAAGCTTTTTTGAATCCAAAGAAAGTCAAATGAGGTCAAAAAGCTAATTGAATCAAGTGAAAGTCAAACAAATTCAAACATAGCTTTTTGAATCAAATGATTGTCAAATGCATTCGACGATACTAATTGAATCATATGAAAGTAAAACACATTCAAACAAATCTTTTTGAATCAAATGAAAGTCAAATGCATTCAACAGATCAAATTGAATCAATTAAAAGTCAACCACATTCAAACAAAGCTAATTAAATCCAATGGAAGGCAAACACATTCAAAACAAAGCTATTTAAATCAAATGAAAGTCAAACACATTCAAACATGCTATCTGAATCAAATGAAAGTCAAATGCATTCAAAAAAATAATTAAATCAAACGAAAGTCAAACACATTCAGACAAAGCTAATTGCATCAAATGAATACAAAAACATTCAAACAAAGCTAATTAAATCATATGAAAGTCAAATGCTTTCAAAAAAGCTAATTGAATCAAGTAAAAGTCCAAAGAATTCAAACAAAGATTTTTGAATCAAATGATTGTCAAATACATTCAACGAGGCTAATTGAATCACATGACAGTGAAACAAAACTTTTTGAATCAAATGAAAGTCAAATGCATTCAACAAAGCAAATTGACTCAATTGAAAGTTAACCACATTCAAGCAAAGCTAATTGAATCAAATGAAAGTCAAACACATTTAAACAAAGCTATTTGAACCAAAGGAAAGTCAAACACATTCAAGAAATGCTATTTGAATCAAATGAAAGTCAATTGCATTCAAAAAAGGTATTTAAATCAAGTGAAAGTAAAAACATTCAAAAAAGCTATTTGAATCAAATTAAAATCAAACACATTCAAACAAAGCTTTTTGAATTAAATGAAAGTCAAATGCATTAAACAAAGCTAATTGATTCAAATAAAGTCAATCACATTCAAACAAAGCTAATTTAATCAAATGAAAATCAAACACATTCAAACAAAGCTTTTTCAATCAAATGAAATTC
>NW_018744864.1:0-58661 GCF_001683475.1 Chenopodium quinoa
TTGTAAATGCTATTCTAAAGAAACAAGGACATTTTCTTGGGATGACCCTAGGAAAGAAGAAAGGAATAGCAAAATCGCTGGAGTCACCTGGCCTCCCTAAGTTAGACACTTTCGGACTTGGTTTCGAACCGACACTTTCGCACTCAAAAGAAAGCAATCCCAATAGATCGGTATCCTCTCACACTTAATGGTCAATTTATAAAAGAAGGAGAGGACTATCCATGCCATGAATTTCCCGAGCCATTTGTTGTAAACGGCATAAGGCAACCGGGATTTGAGATTTTCTTGGATTGTTATTTCACAGATGAAATCCCAACTTCCTGTCCATAAGGAGAAATCACCCCATGCTTTGACTTTAACGTCATGGGATTACTATTTGGGCGAGAAAAGAATGAGCCAACTTACAGAGAAGATAACTCCTCGCTCATTCAAACAATCCTACAAAGCAAAAGCTTCGATCCCTCGAAGCTAATCACTGCAGCTGAAGGATCACTACAAGGGTGGCGCAAGAATATCAAGGTGACTACTCCAAGCGGAAGAAAAATATCCATCACGACAGGGCAAGGACCAATGTTTGAAGAGTCGTCTGAGTCTGAGTCTGAGTCGGAGTCTCTCCCTATAGAGTCTTCTAGGTCTTTAGTAGTAGCACCTTCCCTTCCTATTTTCTTCTCCTAGAATAGTTAGTGATCAAGTCCCTGAGGACATATCACTCTTTGATGTAATGATCTCAGAGTATAATAATATTTCTCCTTCTCCTTATTTCTTATGTTCTTCTCTAACCACAGATGACGAGCATTGCTTAACTAACAATGAAAAAGAAAAATAAATTATTAAAGCAATGGAAACACTCGAAAAGAAAACACCGGTAATTGAAAAAAACTGAAACGGTTGATATCTCAAATGCTTCAACCAATAAAAGAGAAGTTAAAATCGGATTAACACTTAATAAACAAGAAGAACCGATTTAATTAACTTACTTAAAGAATTTATCGATGTATTTTCTTGGTCATACGAAGATATGCCAGGCATTAATAGAGAAATAGCTCAACACACTATACCACTAATTCCAAGAATGAAACCTGTAAAAACAAAAGTTACGTCGAATGAAACCCGACGTAGCTCTTAAAATAAAAAGAAGAAGTCCAAAAACAAAATAACTGCAGGTTTCATCAAGGTATCCAAATACCCCGAATGGGTCGCCAATGTCGTCCCAGTTTCGAAAAAAAGATGGAAGGGTAAGAATGTGTGTTGACTATCAAGATTCTAATAAGGCAAGTCCAAAGGACGACTTCTCTTTACCACACATCGATATTCTGGTGGGATAACACAGTAAATCACGCGCTTCTCTCATTCATGGATGGGTACGCAGGTTATAATCAGATTTTCTCATGGCAGAAGAAGACATGGAGAAAACAACTTTCATAACACCATGGGGCACTTACTGCTACACGGTAATGCCATTCGGGTTGAAAAAAAACGCGGGTGCTTACTTACCGACGTGCAGTTACTGCCTTACTCCCATGAACATGATGCATAAAAGAAGTTAAAGTATATGTCGACGACATGATTGTAAAATCAAAAACACCGTCCAGGGCCATTCAAGTAGCCTTAAGGAAATTTTTTGAAAGGCTAAGAAAATATAATATGAGGTTGAATCCATCTAAGTGTGCTTTTGGAGTCACCTCAGGCAAGCTTTTGGGTTATGTCATAAGCTCTAGAGGAAAAGAGATAGACCCAACCAAAATCAAAGCAATCATGTCAATGCCACCGCCCAAAAATTGAGAAACAAATTCGAGGATTTATTGGCCGGTTGTAATACATAAGTAGGTTCATATCAAAATTGACGAACAATATGTGAACCAATCTTTCAAAAAGCTCAAAAATTAATGTACCAGTGATATGGGATGACGAGTGTTCAAAAATCCTTTGAAAAAGATCAAAGCTTATCTCGCAAATCATCCCGTATTAGCACCAGCACTTCCCGGAATACCTCTTAGGTTGTATTTGACGGTTACCAAAGAGACAATGGGAGCTATGCTACCACACGAAGTAGAAAGCAAAGAAAACGCAATCTACTATCTAACCAAAAAAGATGCTCGAATATGAAACACGCTATACACCACTTGAGAAGTTTGTGCCTCTCCTTGGTGTGGTCCACAACCAAGTTTAAGACATTACATGTTAGTGCATACTGTCTTCGTAGTTCTCCCGATTAGATCCACTCAAGTATCTATTCGAGAAAATCTACACTCAATGGACGCATATCAAGATGGATAGTCAATCTAGCCCAGTTTGATGTGAGGTTTATGCCGCAAAAAGCTATCAAAGGATATGTGGTATCAGACTTTCTAGCAGACTTTCCAATAGAAGATTCGACGCCAATACAAGACAATGAATTTCCAGATGAAGATTTAATGGTTACCAAAGATGATACTTGGACCTTGTACTTCGACGGAGCCTCAAACCAAAAGGGATGTGGCGTTGGAGTATTACTAGTATCACCTAAAGAAGAGCATGTTCCAATCTCCATAAAGCTTGATTTCGACGTTACCAACAATGCTGCTGAATATGAAGCATGCGTGGTAGGCCTTGAAACAGTTTTGGCATTAGGAGTAAAAAAATTTAAGGATATTCGGAGACTCTTATTTGATTATCAATCAAATATCCAAAAGGTGGAAAGTAAGGAGCGAAAGTCTAGCCCCTTACCAAACCTATCTGGAAAATCTTACCGATCAGTTAGAGAAGGTAGAATACACATATCTACCTAGGGAAGAAAATCAATTTTATGATGCCTTGGCAAGACTAGCCTCAATGGTTAGGATTCCCACGAAAATCGAGCAAATGCCTCTAACTATAGAGAAAAGGCACAAACCAGCATACATCCAGGCTATAGAAGACGACGAAGTAGTCCAAGACGAAAGAAGAAGAAGAAGAAGAAGAAGAAGAAGAAGAAGAAGAAAAAAGAAAAAAAAAAGAAAAGAAAAAAAAAAAAAAAAAAGAAGAAGAAGAAAGAAGAAGAAGAAGAAGAAGAAGAAGAAGAAGAAGAAGAAGAAGAAGAAGAAGAAGAAGAAGAAGAGAAGAAGAAGAAGAAGAAGAAGAAGAAGAAGAAGAAGAAGAAGAAGAAGAAGAAGAAGAAGAAGAAGAAGAAGAAGAAGAAGAAGAAAGAAGAAGAAGAAGAAGAAGAAAGAAGAAGAAGAAAGAAGAAAAAAAGAAGAAGAAGAAGAAGAAGAAGAAGAAGAAGAAGAAAGGAAGAAGAAGAAGAAGAAGAAGAAGAAGAAGAAGAAGAAGAAGAAGAAGAACCGTGGTACACGGATATACTCAATTATGTCACCAAAGGAGAATAACCTCCCCACGCTGACAAAAGAGAAAAACGATCATTAAGACTCTTGGCTTCCCAATATGTACTCATAGACAACGAGCTACATAAAAGGGCACCTAAGGGTCGAGCTCTCTTATGTGTAGGAAAAAAAGATGCACAAAGAGCAATGAGAATAGTCCATGAAGGAATCTGTGGCATGCACATAAATGGCAAAATGTTAGTCCAAAAATAATGCGAGAAGGATATTATTGGACTACAATGAATAGGGATTGCCATCAATATGAAAAAAGATGCCCCCATGTGCCAAATCTATGTCAATTTACAACATGTTCCTCCATCCTTTCTCTACACATACACATCGCCATGGCCATTCTCTACATGGGGAATTGACATCATTGGCAAAATCACTCCCCCAGGAACAGGAGTCCACGAATATATCTTAGTAGCAATCGATTACTTCACAAAGTGGGTTGAAGCGCAATCATACGCTAAACTCACCGCAAAACATGCAGCACTCTTTATCGAGAGAAATATTATTAGTCAATACGGAGTCCCACATGAAATGATAAGTGACAATGGAACTCACTTTCAGGCCGAATGTGAAGAATTGTTACAAAAATATGGCATTCAACATCATCATTCTTCCCCTTACAGACCTCAAGCAAAGGGAGCAGTCGAGGCAGCTAATAAAAATTTAAAGACTATCATCGAGAAAATGACGGAAAATTATAAGGATTGGCCTGACAAACTTCACTTCGCATTGTGGGTTACCGCACGTCAATTCGCACATCAACAGGAAATACGTCATTTTCCTTCGTATATGGAATGGATGTCGTACAACCTGTCGAACTAGAAATTCCATCTCTACGCATTGCATTAGAGAGTAAACTCGATGAAGTCGAATGGACTAGGGCAAGATATGAAGAATTAATTCTACTCGATGAAAAACGACTAGAAGCTTTACATCACACTCAGTGTTATCAAACTCGCATGGCTAGAATAAGAAGGTCAAGACAAGAAACATCAAAGTAGGATACTTGGTGTTAAAAGCATTAAGTAAAAATGTGTTAGATCCAAGGGGATAATTTAGACCTAATTGGTCTGGACCCTACATTGTCAAAACAATCCTGTCAGGGGGTGCAGCAAAACTAACTGATATGGATGGCAATGAGTTCTCGAACATGACAAATCTTGACCAACTTAAGAAATACTACCCATAATTACTCGAGTAGGATACTCAAGAGAGCTATGTTTGGCCTGATTCCTTGAGAAAGGATACGTAGGCAACCCTTTATGGGTGCGGCCACTTTATTTTCCAAAAATCTTGCATCCCAGAATTAATTAAAAATTCGATAGAAGATCGGCGTCACAGAAAACAGTCCAGCGCCAGAAATTGAGCGTTAGCGCCAGCCGACGACAATCAGCGCCAGCCGACGGCACCGTCGCCTTACGCCAGACTTCCCTGGTCGGCGCCAGTCGCAGATAAGCGGCGCCAATTCACTGTTTAAATTCTGGGAATATTTCGGTGTTTTTCGGAAAATTTTCGACTTCCGTACTCGAAGAATTTCTGGAAAATTAATTTTTTCGGTTTTCATTGCTTTAATAAATAAATTTAAAGTAAATAATTAATTAAAAGCTGAAATTTCATTAATAAAATAAAATTACATTATTGATGGAATTTTAATGAAGCTGAAATAAATTAACTTTAAATAAAAAATATAAACTAAGTCTAATAATTTGAAATTAAGCAATGCTCCTAATCTTTCTTTTCTTTCCTAGCCCTTTTCCAATTTTTGTCTGCTTCCTCCTCCTCATCCATAACCTTAGCTAGTAGGCATCCTTTAGAGGACCTACATTCAATCTTAGAGTAGATAGTTTCCCCTTCAACTAAGACTCCATGATTCTTTTCTACCCAAGCCTCTTTCTCTGTGGTGTCAGCTTTCCTTTTTCCCTTATCTTTGGTAGTACTTTTCTTCCTAGGCATTGCAGGTGTTTTGAATTCAATTCTTTCACCTAAGCGTTCCTTGGCAGGAATCACCCTGTCACCTAGACGACTCTTCACATCAGTTTTACCCTGATTTTTCTTCGAGTCCTTCGAAGGTTTCTTCAGCAACCACTTCTTCACATCATTGGGCAAGGAAGGAGGAACCTTTTGGGTAATCACTTCCCATAGAGGTCTAGCACTCCAATAAGCATCAAATCTGCCTACTTCCTAGGAGATAGGGAACTCGTAGGGAGGATGAAGATCTCCGGAAGGAATATTCTGAAGAAGGTCGTATTGTCTTTTTATCCTGCAGGGATAGTAATAAGTCATACGGGACAAACTTGGAAGACGGAAGAAAGGTTGCTTGTTGACACCAATCATCCTTTCTATTTTCCACCATGGGATGACCCACTTGATAGCAAAATTGCGAGATTCGAACACCCTCTTCCATTCATGGCGCCCCATTTTAGAGAAGCGTTTCTTCCTCCTCACGAAGCAATTTGGAGTGTACTTATCAATATTATCGGGATGGCTAATTAATTCTAGCCTTTCCATTAGCCACATCTGTAAAAAAAATTGCAATGCAAATAAATTATTATTACTATACAAAAATATATTTTTTGATTTCTGTAATTAAAAATATTATTTTTCTACCTGTAATAAAATTGGAGAACCCCAAAAATGTGCTTTTGGGTTCCTTTTCAATTCATCAAGACTAATCATAGTCTCTCCAACTATCAATGGCATTGGATTTCTCCCTGATTCAATTTGTTCTAGTATGGTGGTTATAATTGATTGACCCTCATTATTTTTACCACTACTAAGAAAAAATTGATTAAGCATACAAAATAAGAAAGCCCTTCTTCTATAAATATGAAAAGATTCAGAGAGAGGTTTATCAAAATAATGGCGAGCAAATTCTTTCAAATTAACTATGTTGCCATATACTATTTTTGATAGATCCCTTTATTTTAAATTGAAGAATCGTTCAAAATCCTTGTAATAATATGCATCTATTCTAGGGATTACTATGAGGTCTATTGCAGGGAAACCTAAAATAGCACCAAATTCTTCCGGCAAAGGGCTAATTTCATCATACCCTATTCTAAAGCAATGAGTATCATTATCCCAATATTCTAGAGCGATATGAATAAAATCTAAGTCAAGATCTACCCTTTTGATACCATAAATTCCCCCCAAGTGGAACAAATCTAATTCTTTTCTTTCTTTGGCATTAAAAGACCGACACCATTCATGGGTGTATTGGGTAAAAGTTTTAGTGACTAGAGACATGATATTATTTTTTTAAAGCTAAAGAATTATTTTATTTGCTGAAATTATGAAAAGAATCGGCTGGGCAGGGGGCTATTTATGCACGAAATCGGAGCAGTTCTAATCGGGGTAGGATACGGAGTCAGCGCTACTTGGCGCTAGACGCCGCTATTGGCGCCAGACCCCAAAGCTTGGCACCACACGCTAAGTGTAGCGCCTAGCGCTACACCAATACGCGTGGCGCCAGATGGCGCCAATCTGCCTCATCATACGCGCTTTCTAAAACCGCGTTTTTACCTTAATTCGAGTCTACTAATGACTTTACGGCTCCCTTATCTTTTTCTAAACATCTTTTTATTCTTTTTTTTAATTAATATAGCTATTATATTATTATATTATTCTTTTTTGGATTTTATTTAGGTTAATTTCCAAGTTTTTTATAAACCCAAGTTTTTATTTACCTTTTCCTTTTTTCATTTTTTCTTTTTGGGGGACAAAATCGGATACCCTTCATCAATAATAAAAATGATGGAATTTTTGCGCAAAATTACTTGTCGCACTTTCTTGCACACACAAACATGCACATAATGATACTAACAGAAAATGAAAAAAACATGATAAATAAAATAAACTCATAATAGTATGTATATACAAATATGTCTAAAAAATGAGTCTAACTAAAAGGCAAAGTTCTATACAAAGTAATAAATTAGCAAAAAACACAGGTACAAACAACGGCGCCAGGGGAGGTAAACCCGTCATCGCATAAAACTCCGCCGTACGAGGAGTAACCACTCCACCTACTCCAGCTCCAGCTCTAGTATCAGCTCCAGTCTCCGCAGGAGGAGGAAAACTCAACGTGGGACCAGTCCACCCAAGATCAACCTGAGGCTGAGGCTATGGAGGCTGCTGCGATGACGAGCCAACCTCGTACATCCCACCACCTCTAAGAGCCGAGGTGCCTCTCCCTGGCCTACCGGCGCAGCATGAGCACCCTCAGAGGAAGAACCCGAGCCCTCTGCCACATCAGCACAAGCGGCCTCAGATTGACCGCCTCTACCTCCTGAAGTAGTGCGGCGACGCCTCAAGCTAGACCTCGCCGGATCCCTCCGCACCTCAGGTCTCGTGCGGGTACGAGAAGGAATGGGTTGACCCTGCAAAAGGAATTAAAACCAGAAACAAGGCAAAATTGAAGCTGTAATGCAAAGCATATGAAAGAAAGACTACCTCCTGAACGGCGTCGTCTCGACGGCAGGTAGCCACGTTCCTCATCCGGACAAGCTGGCTCCGGAAAGCATCTATACATCGTGCCATCACCGAAACCACCTCGCGCGAGAACTGTCAAAGAAGTAAGTCAGTAAACATGCATAATATATATGGACAAAAGTTGCAAATAAATAAGCTTACCCGAGTGTGGTGGCGAGGAATCGACCGCTCTACGAAGCGCTCATCCTCAAGAGCCGGAGGAATTATCTCCTCAATCGGCCCGTATGTCCCCTGGTAATGGATAGACATACGGGGCGACACGACTCAGCAGCATCGTCCTGATAAAGCAAAACAAAGTCAGTAAAGCATTACTTGGGGGCTACTTAACGAAAGGTAAAAGCCGAAAAATCGTACCGCCACATCCTCAGCCGGTACAGGAACTGGAGCTAACAACGGCAGTAGCTCCTCTACATAGCATCGCCTAGGGATCGTGCAAGATCTCCAAGGGGTACCAGCTCCCTCTGACATGCTCAACAACCTCGCGGCGTCAAACATGTGACGGGTGGAGGAGCAGGAACGACAAAGGTATCGGAGGAATGTTGTCTAGCAACCCTCTCTCCAAGGTATGCAGTCGCTCCATAAGTCTCCAGGAAATAGCGACGCTCGGCAGAATACAGCGCGGCTAACCCAGGGACTACCAGGCCGACCCACAGCCGGTACAACACCTCAGGCTCCTGCAAAGAGCGTCAATCAGGCGAGAATCTATCTAGAGCATCGCAAAATGGCAAATAAGAAAAGAATCATACCGCGATTATCTAGTCTCGGACATACGCAGTGGACATCCCCACACGGCGGCTGCCCCAGGAAGCACTCACTGGAAACCTGTGCGGCGACGGTCTTGCCGGTGCAGCAGAAGGGAAGTACTCGTAGAACCAGATCTACAAGGAGTTAAAATTATCAGCAAGTGCTAGCTACAATGTAGAGCTAAACTTTATAGGGAATAATGTTTACCTCTACGACCCTCCAAAAGATGGACAGAGCAACATTCGTCCCAAAAGACCGGTGTCGACACGAGTCCCTTAGCGCTCGAATGAAGTCAGCATAGGCCAAGCTGGCCCAGTCATAAGTCCCGATCCGATATAGATCGCGGACGGCAGGAAGGTAGTAAAGCAGCGCCCTGACGAGGGTTAAAATGGTCGCTACAATCTAACTCTCAATCAAACAATACTTATACGAACACCCTATAACCAAGTACAATGGCAAATAAAGGTTCGGTCCACGAGGAACGAGAGTAATTGCAAATCAATCTTAAACCTAAGCTAGTTCGAAATCAATGGAAAATGGTGTTCTAAAATACTACTAATAAGATGGAATAAATCAATAAACTAAGACACTAGGGAGAACGGGAATCCGCCTAACCATTGGTAACTAAGCAACAAGGAATCACATAGACAAACGGGATATGCAAAGACTATAAGTCTGATCAATATCATGTGATAGGAAGACAACGGGCAATACTAAGCTTGGATTTCTCATGCACTTAACATTACTCGATACATAATCAAACCACATTCAATAATGAAATACTCAATTCACAATCTCTTGTTCAAATCAAGAATATCATGCAATCAAATTCAAGATTCTAGGTTAGCTACTCCTATTATAATGAATTAACATGCAATCGCATATAATCAATTTAATCACAATCCGTTTATCAAAATCAATCCTCAATTACATAGATTACCTAGGCCGGGTTTCATCCCGAAACCCTAGCTAGGAGACTACTCACACATATTCATAATCAAAGCAATAATGAATTCCAAAAGCATAATAGATATAAACATGAATTCTTATTAAGGAATAATAAAGCTTGATTAATAAACAAGAATGAATAATACCAATTGTATTGATGCGAATCAATGGAAAAGTTCAGAACTTTGATATCCGTCGTCAATGAATAATACAAAGAATCTTCGCAAATCTTGCTTCAAATCAATCCAAGAAAAAACTAAAATCTCTAGAAATATCTCTAAGAAAACTAATGAATCTCTAATACTAAGAACGTTCTCCAATAACTCTCTACAAAGGCTCTCAAAACTATCTCTAAAACTGTCTCAGGAATCCTCTTAAAGTTGGGCCTTATATACGTCTTCTGATGCAAATCACGAAAGTCCTATTAGTCCTAGTCACAAATTTCATCCAAGTCCAAGCACAAGTCCAAGTTACGGTTCGCCCAAAGAAGTAATACTTGCGAAATCATTTGAAGACCAAACCTTGGATTCTTTTGCTGCCCATGGTCCGTTTGGTTTTAATCATGGATTTACTTGCTTAATTGCTCATTAAGCACGTTAATTGAAGCATTTTGAACAGCCATTTCAGTTGGAGAGCCGTGGGAATGGAGAGGAACTCAAGGAGAAACTTCAATGCATGAATAATGAAGGAGGCGTGAATCAAGGGGGGGTTACAAATGCACCTCCAACGGTTTTCTTGCTGAATTTGTGGCTGTTTGCTTAGCTCATTTACATGAGTTTATTAAGGAAGTTAAGAGGCATATGAAGACCAAGAGGCTGCTGCACTTAGACGTAATCTTAGGCTTAGTTTCATTTTCGTTGTTTAAAGCTTTAATAAATCAGTTTGCTTCTTTAAGTTAAGCAATGATTGTTAGTTCTTTTAGTTGCTTATAAAAGGCATGTAATGATAGTTTGTAATCAGATTTTGAACAATGAAAAAAAAAAGAGCTTTTGCTTGAACCTAAAAACTGATTATTTGTTTGTGAAATAACCGGTTTTTGTACCAAGTTAGACTTGAAGAGATTGAGTGGTCAAGTGAGTAATCCTTCCATACAATTTGAACTTAGTAGGTTGAGTGAGAAATCCTTGCCTTCATATCCTTGTTTGTTAAGTGAGTAATCCTTACAAACCTAAACCTTTCCATTCCTAATTTCCCTCAAATAGCCACGCCACTTTCCAACCCCAAAACCCACCTAAAATCCTACAAAACCGTACCTAAACACCAACCTTTTCTCAATCTTTTGCTTAAGCTTGATTCATTAACTTGTTTAAACTAATTTCATCTATTAGTTTTTACATCATTTGGCGCGTCAGGTAGGGGGTGTTTCTGTCCAAATGGATCAAGCAAACCCAAATGAAACCATTGACCAAAGGAGACTTAGAATTATGGAGGAAAACCAACAAAGACTCTTGGAAACCAATGAGCAATTACATGGTAATATAATGGCTCTAATGGCTCGTTTGTTGACACAAGAACAAAGGGATGGGCGTCAAAACCCTCCTAGATATGATGACAAGAGTCTAAAGGTGGATGTAGACCTTTTTGATGGTACTCTTGACCCTGTGAAGTACTTGGAGTGGGAGCAATCACTTGAGAGGTACTTTGAGTTCAAAGACGTTGAGGAAGATGAACAAAAGTACAAGATTGCTAAGGTAAAGATAGCCAAGTATGTTGAAACTTGGTTGAAAGGAGTCCAAAGAAAACGAGAAAGCAATGGGAAAACTCGTATTTCTACATGGACCAAGCTCAGGAAGAAACTTAGGGGACGATTTGTTCCTTCTAATTACAAGCAATCCATGTATGTGAAATGGAGTAATTTGCAGCAAGGAGGGAGTAGTGTGGAGGAATACATTAAAGAATTTGAGAAACTTTCCATTGTGTGCGATATAGTGGAAAATGAAGAACTCAAATTAGGGAGGTTTATGGCTGGTTTGGATAAGGACATTTATGAGAAAGTAGAGGTGCAACCCAATCTGACCTTTGATGAAGCTTGTAAGCTTTCGGTGAAATTTGATAATCAAAGGAAGAAGAAGAAACCTTCGAACTCTTTTGACCCAAAATTCAAACGTCCATTCAATCCACCAAAAGAAAACTCTTCTTTCCCAAATTCCACCAAAAGAAACCCAAGTTCCTTTGACCCAAAAGAAAAAGGCAAAGCTGTCGCCAAAACCGGGGACTTGAGTGACATAGTGTGTTTTAAGTGTCATGGAAGAGGACACTATAAGAGGGATTGTCCTAATACTAGAGCTTTAACCATGAGAGAGCTAAAAAATATGATGGCTCAACCTTTTAGCCTAGATGAGGAGTTAGAGGATGAAAATGTTGTTGAAAATGACCCTTTGGGATCTTATGATTCTAATGAAGAGGAGGAACAAGGTGATGATTTTTTCCCCGAAAAAAACAGCCTAGTCTTGAGGAGAGCTTTACAAATGCAAGTTGAGGTTGAAAGAAACCCTTTGCAAAGAGAGAATGTCTTTTTAACCAAATGCAAGGTTAATGGAGATGTTTGTGACTTAATTGTCGATAGTGGTAGTGAAGCAAATGTTGTGTCAAGTGACCTTGTTAAAAAGCTTGATTTGAAAACCACTAGACACCCTACCCCTTACAAATTAAGTTGGCTTGATAAGAGTAAGAGTACGGGAGTTAGGAGACAATGTTTAATAAAATTTCAGATTGGATCTTATGTTGATGAGATTTTGTGTGATGTCATTCCTATGGATGCATGTCACGTTTTATTAGGAAGACCATGGCAAAGTGATAGAAAATCAATCCATGATGGTCTAACTAATACCTATACTATCACCCACCAAGGCAGCAAGAAAGTGTTGCATCCCTTACCACCACAAAAAAAGATTCCCCAAACACAATTCCCACCACCACAAACACCACAAAAAGAGCCCAAAAGAAAGGAAATCTTGTTACTTTCTTTTAAAGAATTCAAAAAGACCTTAGAGAAGGAAGATGAGGTGTTTTTGCTGTTGTCTAAGGAGGAGCATGAAGGGTTTGTTCAACAAAACCCTAGGTTGGCCGAATTAGTCAAAGCTTATGAGGATGTTTTTCCTAATGAGTTACCTTTAGGATTACCTCCCATTCGTGGGATAGAACACCAAATTGACTTGATTCCGGGAGCGCCTCTTCCTAATAAACCCCCTTATAGATGTAATCCCATGGAAACTAAAGAGTTGCAAAAACAAATTGAGGAGTTGATGCAAATGGGTTATGTGAGAGAGTCTATGAGTCCTTGTGCTGTTCCTACTTTGTTAGTGCCTAAAAAAGATGGAACATGGAGGATGTGTATTGATAGTAGGGCTGTGAACAATATAACCACTAAGTATAGGTTTCCCATACCTAGGCTTGATGATATGTTGGATGAGTTGAGTGGGGCTAGAGTGTTTTCAAAAATTGATTTGAGAAGTGGGTATCACCAAATTCGTATGAGGGAGGGTGATGAGTGGAAAACAGCTTTTAAAACCAAGCATGGGTTGTATGAATGGCTTGTTATGCCATTTGGTTTAACAAATGCCCCAAGTACTTTCATGAGGCTTATGAATGAGATGTTGAGACCTTTTTTGGGGAGATTTGTAGTTGTTTACTTAGATGATATTCTCATTTATAGTAAAAATGAGGAAGATCATTTGAGGCACTTGGAGGAGATTTTTAGAACTTTGAGGGAGAAAAAATTGTATGGGAAATTGGAGAAGTGTCATTTTTTGCTAACAGAAATTGTTTTTCTTGGTTACATTGTTTCAGGTGATGGAATCAAGGTGGATCCAAGCAAAATAGAAGCCATTGCTTCGTGGCCTATCCCAAAAACCATAACAGAAGTTCGTTCATTTCATGGACTAACCTCTTTCTATAGGAGGTTCATTAAGAACTTTAGTACCCTCATGGCTCCTATCACCGAGTGTACAAAAAAAGGGAACTTTCAATGGACTTCTCAAGCCCAAGAGGCGTTTGAGTTAGTGAAAAAAAAGATGTGTGAGGCACCTGTTTTAGCCTTACCTGATTTCATGAAACCCTTTGAAGTTGAGTGTGATGCAAGTGGGAAGGGAATAGGGGCTGTCCTAATCCAAGAAAAAAAACCCATTGCCTACTTTAGTGAGAAATTGAGCCAAGGAAAATTGAACTATTCCACTTATGACAAAGATGTGTGTGTGTGTGTGTATATACACATATGTATATATATATATATATATGTGTATATACATATGTGTATATATATATATGTGTGTATATATATATGTTTATATATATATGTGTATATATATATATCTGTGTGTGTGTGTGTGTGTGTGTGTGTGTGTATATGTATATGAATTATATGTTAGATGTATGTTTAGGATTTCGAATGTTGTGATGATTAATTAAGTTCACTTAAATCAACCAACATAGAAACTCTAGGTCCCTAAATATTGAGTAAAAACTTGTCATTCCAAAACAACACTTACCGGCCGAACGAGGGTAGTGGTGGGCTATGCCAAAGTGAGGCATCACTACCTCTCCTAGGAAGTAAGGCATACCGGGTATGCAAATTGGTTTTGGTTCTACTCAACGATATGAGTGATGGAGTCCTAACATGTCGTGGCAAAGTGAATAAATTATTGAGAGAGCATTAGATGCGATGATTTATTCAACCAATAGTGGCTTGGAGCCATTAGCAAAGCGTTTCTTACCTTAGGAGATTGAGTGTTAAGACAAGACAAAGCATGCTTAACCACTCTTTGTTTCTTCGGATCTTGGAATCGACTTATTCTCGCCAAAATGGGGACAATTTTAATGCGTGGATAAGACGTTTAATAAGATTGAAGATTTGCATGAATACCTTTTAATTTTCAAAATAATTATGTTATTTACTTGATAAATGGTTATACTTTGCACTTATATTTGTAGAATTCCAAATCAAACTGTATTGCTTTTCATGATTCGTAAAGGAAATCTTTGAGAATGGTTCTTAAAGAAAAGTAAAGCATTTCTAAAATACAATTCTCATAAATGAGTTTTATAAAGTCCGAAAGGACGGTTGGACATCATGTATTCAAAATACTAGGTAGTTTTGATAAAACATGAAGTATTAAGTTGCAAACTTAAATTGTCAATATTGACAGCCAACATATCTTTTCGCTTAATACATAGATGAGTAGGACTCATTGATGTAGTAATTCAAGCGTGAATTAAAGGAAAAGATGAAACTTTGTTTTACGGCGCATTAGATGCTTAATTATGCCTAATAAAGTATAAAAGTCAAAGACTCTTAAAGAAATGGTTCTTAAAATATTATGAGATAAAGTATGATAAGAAATATAGGAAATGAGGAACGAAGAAAAGGAATAAGATTCCATGTTATTGTAGTTAACTTAGCAATTCGTTATCTTCACAAGTATCAGATACTGCTTGAGTGTTCCACTTTGAAAGTGACCTCAAACTATTGAAGATAAGCTAAGTTATCAACTTACAAGCTAAGAATGAACCAATGGGTGCTACATCAGTTGTAAGGTCGTATGCTTTGTTTAAAGACCTTTAAGCTAAGGCCGGAACAAATAAATGGTTATTGTGTTCCATAATCATCAATTGATCCGTTTACACACGAAAAGACTCACATTCAAAGCAATGAGCAATAGTTGAAAATTTATTTGAATGGCATGGTTGTCAAAACCGTGAGTCAAGAATGCTTGATTATAAACAAACATTTTCTTAACATGATAAACTAGAAAAAGCTCAAATTCATGGGCATGATTTGCGTTCCGAACATCTTTAACAATGTCACATCGACAAGAACGTACTCAAGGCTCTATTAGATATGCTCTTGATAGTTGATCGATTTGGAATTGTTCTAAGACAAGCAAGTCTTACTTGTTGAAACCGACAAAGTAAAGAGCTATTGTTCTTGGTATAGACAATTGACTCCGAAAGCTAAAGAGGATTCATTTACTTCAACGTGTCACAAAGAATTTGAAAGAATATGGCTATATTCATCAAATGTGAACAAACTTGACCTTGAATAGTTCAAGAGTTCAGTGAAGTGCATAATCGACTTGGCAATATATCAAAACGTCTAGATTAGATCGAGCAATGTTTTCTTGAGCCAAGCGTGACCATCACAAAGTGATGAAATTGAAATTTTCATGGTGTGTCTTCATAGAGACCTCGATGCCATTTAAAATGACTCGAACAATGATGGATCACATCCCTTCCTATAAAGTTCTTAAGATTTGCACGAAGGACTAATGTTAAACTAAACAAAATGTCGAAGCTAAGAAAGGACGCCATATTCAGTTATGGATAGAATTATCTTCTAAATGTCTTTTCAAGTATATGTCTAAAACTCTTAGCCACAGTGGGAGTTCATTGGCTCGGTGGGAGCTCACTAGCTTAGCAAGAACTAAGTGGTTGAGTGGGAGCTTAATAGCTCATTAAAGGCTAAGATAGCTCAAGTGGGAGCTAACTGTTTGTTTCATCACAACGAACTTTTACCTAAAGACAATATACATGTCTCTTTGTAAGCATTCAAGTGAGACCATGGGCATTACCTCCAAAACCTAATTGAGAACATAGTGTTTGTTTCTCTAAGTGGTGTCTTTAAGGAAAGTAACACGTTTCCAAAACGACAAGTGGGAGGAAAATGAACTCGATGACCATCGAGCTTAGCAACAAACTAGAACTGAGAATCTCGGAAGACCTTAAAAGGGCTTCGTGAGAATACTTGATCAAGAATACTCAAAAGGACTTTACAAGCGCCTTAAAAGAGAATTCATTTCTCACAAACTTTTGAAAAGTTGGAGTAAGATCAAGAATATCTATAGACACCCATTTGTGTCTCCCCAAAACCAAACCCAGTGATGAGTACCTTTCACATCGAATCATAATCGAATGAAGCGAAAGTCTGGAAAGTTTAGTGTTGCGTATAGTTTTAATTTATTTTCTCTTCTCTCTGTTATTGAAAACTTATTTTAAGAAAACAGCCAATCCAGTTTGGTTGGTCCATGATATGGGTCCAATAGTAGTGTAGTTGGATGGGGCTTGACAAGATCTTTCCAACGATATATTATAAGCCCAATTCCGATGAATATTGAGGAATTTATGGCCAATTTACTGAACTGGGCCCGGTTTAAGCCTTATATGCGGCCCAATGATCTTGGGGAGGGCCTAATATAGATTTATCATTCCTAATGCAATTAGGGATGGTCTTAGTCTTCTAGATTCTTCTAGAAGGTTCTTTTCATTCCTAATTCAATTAGCATTGATAAATTGACTTTTGTTGACTTTTCAGAGTTTTAATTAAAATCAAAGAACATTTTTGAGGGAAATACGATTTTATCTTTTTGGTTGATTTTCTCTATAAATAACGTGCTAAAAACTCCGTTTTCGATAACTAGTTTTTCATCAACAATCATCAATTCTCATTCTCTCTACATCTACCAACTCTCATCAAGATTTTGTTGATTATTCTCTCTCTCTTTTCTAAACTAGCCTTCTCACAAATATAAAAATTCCGCATTCATTAGATCTAGAAACACTTAACCATATTCGAAGTTGCCTTCGCCCTAGACGTGAAAGGTTTAATTTCTGAGGGTTTGGTCCCAAATCTCTCTTTCAATTATTTAATTTAATTGTTTTGATTTTATTATTTTTATTGAAGTTACTAACATGTGTATTTTGTTATTAGAAAGAGATTCGAGGCATCAAAGTAAGTACTTTAATGGTTTTTATTGATGTTATGATATAGAGTTCATGCTTAGGTTGTTATTATGATTCCTAGTATCATGTCTAGGGTAACTTTAATATCAAGTATGATTAAAAGTATGATGCCTTTTATATTCTTCCTAATATTTATGATTGTTAGTATCATGTTAGGGTTAAAGATTTGATTTTTAATGTTTAGTGACATGCTAGGGTTTGTTATTAATCTTATTAGTATCATGCCTAGGATCTTACTATTAATATTATCCTTTATTATTAACATGATTATTTTTATTGTTATAATTGTTATTATGATGATTATTATTATTTTGCTTAATATTATATTTATTATTTATTACTTGATCACACCTTTTATGCATGTTTAAAGGGAAATGGTACTTGTAATCACACTTAATAAGATAATTAATAATCTTGTTTAGGGTTAATATGATTATAATTCAAGTGGTCGCCAATAATAGTTTATTTGTGCATTAAAATTCAACCAACATAGATAAACAAGTTTAGGGTTAAACCTAATGATTGCATGTTAATCAAAAGCGCACATGAATACGATCTGAATAAAGTAGAGGCCTATTATTAGGGCAGGTTCAATCTCTTTTAGGTTGGATTTGTACCTTCATCCCCGAACCCTTATTTGGTTCAAGACCTTATTGGAGTTGACGATCTCTTGGATCGTTAAGGGGTATAACCTTCACCCTGTGAATGGTTTACAATTTCTTAAAACTTGTTGGTGACTCTTTTGCTCTATCTTCTTCCCTTTTGGACGCCACCGTACTTTAGTGTATGATCACAGTGGGGTTCGAACTAGGGGATTAGCGCTTGAAATATTCCCTACAGTTTTTAGCGACTCCGCTGGGGAGGATTTCTATTTTAATTCCTGAATTTGTTTCGGCAATGATTTAGAATGAGTGGATGAGACTCGAAACGTTCTAAGTATTTCATGTGCGTAATTTTGATTAACATTATTGTCATATGCATAAAAAAGAGATCATTGGAAAGACCATCCGTAATGAGTTAAAAACATAGGATTTTACACGTAGGAAATTTGAGAAATATCTTTCTCAACTAGGACCAAAATAACACTGCGCGAAACTGGAAAATTTTATCGAGCACAGAAAGCTACTGACGCTTGTAGGAATTAGCGTTAGCAACCAGAGTATTGGCGCCAGACATTTAACTGTAGCGCCAGACGACAGGCTTGTCGCCAAGCGCTGCAGCTAAAACCTGGCGCCAATTTTTCGTATCGTTTGCTCGATCCTACTTCCTGATTGAATTTTTTCTCACTTTTCTGAAACCCATATGTGTTCTACATATGGACATAACCATCTGGGAATTCATGCTCCATCTACTTGATTGAACGCTCTGAGCAACAAAGGGTACATCCGAGAATGTTGAATTCACCAAACCATGGAAGCGAAAGTTTTTCTAAAACTCGCGGTGTCCCATATACTCGCGCCAACCCTTCACGGTTAGGCTTCCGCGCGGCGCATCCGGACAATTAACCATGGACCCTCTATTGACTAAACCATATCCCGAACTTTAGAGAACTAGAGCCATGGTTAGGTTGCAAACTCATTGCATCATATTGTGCCTACTTGACTAATGTGCATTATTTGTTGTGCATATACTATGATTTCTTAACCGTTTGTTTGACTTGTGTTGAGATTAAATAAATTAATGACTTAAAGAACTTTCCTAATTAATTAATTAATTTGAGTCAATAAAGTCTAATATTTTAATCAGAATTGACCTAGTACGACTTTAGGCATACCCCTGTTGATTAATAACACCGAAAACAGTCCCAGATTGAAGCTCCAGTATTGGCGCCAAAGTCTGGAATGTAGCGCCACTGTGTGGAATGTGGCGCCTGGCAACAGCTCTATCGTCTGGCGCTACACTACATAGTGCGACGCCAGTCCTGTCGTTTTGCCAACAGTTCGGATTATTGGTCGAGTCATCACCTAGTGTCTAATTAACCAGTTTACTAATTAATTCGGTTAATTTTCGCTGTCAATAGTACTTGGTTGAGCCATTAATCGAGCTTAGGCACTAAGTCCCATGGTCTTACACAAGAGTCCAAACATGTCACATACACTCAACGTACACACCAATACACACACTTTGACCATGTCTAAGGGAGTCTTGCATGCGCGTTTTTTCCGTCATTTTTTTTTAGGGGGGTAAGTCAGATATTAATCCTCCATTTTTTCTAAAAAAAAAAAAACTATACTTAGTTCCCTAAAAATATGTACATTATTTTTTCCAAAAAATATGCACCCATTTTTTTTCCTCTTTAAAAACCTGTAAAGTCAAGTCGATTTGAGTCAAGTAATTAAAACGCAAAATGGTTTAAATTACATTGCGTGGTCAAGAAAGGAAGGACGGTTAATCAAAGACAACCTTTTCGTACAAGTCCAACTTTTCGACAAACCCATAGCTCGTAAGAGGAAAGCTAGGACAATAATGGCAACACAAGAAGAAGTCAATGAGCTTAGGAACCAACTGGTTTCCGTGACTGAGGCACTGCCGCTCCTCACACTTAAGATCGATGATCCCGTGAAACAACAACAGATGGACCTCATGAAAGAGAGTCTAAGCAAGCTATCTAGCGACTACAAGTTTCAAGGGCTTACTTCACAAGGGGTCTCGGTGGACAAAGATCTTCTTCCGCAGAAGTTCAATGCCAACGACATCCCGAAATTCAAAGCAACTGATAACCCTTATTTTCATTTAAGAGCCTTCGAAACAATAATGAGTATTAAGGGTATCGATAAGAAGGTTTTCCCCTCTCTGTTCTCACTATCTCTCGAGACCGTTTGTCAACAATGGTTCTTTTCTCTCGAGAAAGAAAAGACCTCTACCTGGGAGTCCATAGCAAACGCTTTCGTTGATAGATACAAGTGCAACATCCAAGTTGAGATTAACCATAGGGAACTTGAAATCCTCAAGCAGAAAGAGAACGAAGGCTTCACCTCTTTCTCTAATAAATGGAGAGAAACCTCAGCTAAGATGATTGAGGTGCCAAGTGAAAAAGAGTCTGTAAGGTTGTTCATCAAAAACCTTCAAGAAAAATATTCCAAGCATCTCAAGTATCAAAATAATCTCCATACCTTCAAAGCCATCTATGACATTGGGATCAACATTGAAGATGACCAGGCTAAGTTAAAAGCTGCCAACAATAACTTCAACAGTGGCTGGAAAGGAAAGAAGAACGACAATCCTTCTTCTTCCAAAACCACCCACTCAAACAACGTTAGCACTTTTAATTTAGGTGAAGTCCTTGCTATGAACAATCAAGGACAAAAGAAACCATTTAGGAGAAACTTTACTCCTATTGGCATGAGTTATGACACCGCATTTGATCGATTAAATGCAAAAGGTCTTATAACTCCTATTGGGCCATTTGGGGACCCACCAGTAGAAAAGAGGTCGGCTAATTGGAACCCCAATGCACACTGTAAGTATCACCAAGGTAGGGGCCATCTCACAAAAAACTGTTGGAAGCTTAAGGAAGCTATCCAAGATTTGATCGACAACAACAAGCTACCATTGCCCCCTGGCAGTAAGAAGCCAAGCATTGTTAATGCACCTCTCGCTCATGCCTTTGCTATTTCTGATGAGGAAAACAAGGTTGACCCCTCGTCTCTCATTAAACCTGTCAAAGAAATCCATGTCATTAAAGAAGACGAGAAGATATTCTTCCACGCCATGGATAGCCTTCTAGAACCGACAAGTAAAGAAAACATGCAAGCGCTCACACTGTCTACGATGGAAGGGTCGCATTTGCTACGTGAAACTCTCAAAGCTATAAAGGAACTTCAAAAGAAATATGACGAGGTTCCACTCCCGAAAGATGAACCCAAGAGAGAATTCACACCCATGAGAACGACTTATGAGGCAAAGTGTTTTCCTTTACAAGTCACTGAAAAACCCAAGAAGAGTAATAGAATTTACACTCCAATTGGGATCCCATATGCACAAATGTTCAAAATTCTCTCCGAGAGTGGCGAGATCAAACCTCTCGAACTGAGACCATTCGAATCATTGAAAAGGACATATAGATATTACTGTCAGTATCATCAATCAAAGAGTCACACTATCGAAAACTGTTTTAAATTCAAGGATGTAGTTCAGAAAATGATTGATGAAAAGAAACTAGTCCAAGTTCCATAAGAAGACGATGCAACCATTAATGGAGTTTTGGATAGTGATGAAGAAGATGTCTACTTAAAATATATAGTAGAGTCTTCACCGTCTGTGTCATACTCCATGGATGACTTTTGGGCTGAAGAAGACTCATCAATAGACGTCCTCACAAGATCTAGGAGAATGCAACCTCCCGTTTCAACACAACCTATGCCGACCACACAACAAGTTCCCATACCTATCATTGAAGACAATGATATCGTTAAGCAGTTTAAGAAGACAAAAGTTGAGATGAACGTATGGAAACTTTTGGCGACATCTCGAGAACATAGGTTGGCTGTAATGAATGCCTTAGACAAAATAGAGATTGATTATGACACTACTCCTGAGGGGTTAGCCAACTTCCTCACAAGTGATCTTCCTAGTCCAATCAATTTGATCACCTTTTCTGACAAGGATTTACCTCCAGAAGGTGACAAACATTACAAGGCATTAAACCTCACAGTAGTTTGCAAGAGAATGAATGTTCCTATGACTCTTGTAGACAATAGATCGGCCATCAACGTCTGTCCACTTAGAACTGCAAGGATGCTAAGAATAAGAGATGAAGATTTAACTCCTTCTACACAAGGAATAAGGGCCTACGACAACACTCGTCGTCAAGCCCTTGGTAAAATTACTCTGGATGTAACAGCGGGAACAATAGAACATGCTACTACTTTCCAAGTTGTAGACATTAAAGCTTCATTCAATTTACTGTTGGGGCGCCCTTGGCTTCATGACCTAAAGGTCGTCCCCTCATCTCTCCACCAACAATTAAATGCTATAGTTAGGGGAATTCCTATCACCATCGATGCTTCGCCTATGAGGATCAAGTCTATAGAAAATCCAATCATTAATGTGGAGCACGACGAGGATGATGAAGACTTATGGGGCTTTAACGAAGAAGTCTCCTTAATCCAGGAGGATGAAAGGACCCCTCTTTGCCATGACCCCCATTCCAACATGATTGTAAATGCTATTCTAAAGAAACAAGGACATTTTCTTGGGATGACCCTAGGAAAGAAGAAAGGAATAGCAAAATCGCTGGAGTCACCTGGCCTCCCTAAGTTAGACACTTTCGGACTTGGTTTCGAACCGACACTTTCGCACTCAAAAGAAAGCAATCCCAATAGATCGGTATCCTCTCACACTTAATGGTCAATTTATAAAAGAAGGAGAGGACTATCCATGCCATGAATTTCCCGAGCCATTTGTTGTAAACGGCATAAGGCAACCGGGATTTGAGATTTTCTTGGATTGTTATTTCACAGATGAAATCCCAACTTCTGTCCATAAGGAGAAATCACCCCCATGCTTTGACTTTAACGTCATGGGATTACTATTTGGGCGAGAAAAGAATGAGCCAACTTACAGAGAAGATAACTCCTCGCTCATTCAAACAATCCTACAAAGCAAAAGCTTCGATCCCTCGAAGCTAATCACTGCAGCTGAAGGATCACTACAAGGGTGGCGCAAGAATATCAAGGTGACTACTCCAAGCGGAAGAAAAATATCCATCACGACAGGGCAAGGACCAATGTTTGAAGAGTCGTCTGAGTCTGAGTCTGAGTCGGAGTCTCTCCCTATAGAGTCTTCTAGGTCTTTAGTAGTAGCACCTTCCCTTCCTATTTCTTCTCCTAGAATAGTTAGTGATCAAGTCCCTGAGGACATATCACTCTTTGATGTAATGATCTCAGAGTATAATAATATTTCTCCTTCTCCTTATTTCTTATGTTCTTCTCTAACCACAGATGACGAGCATTGCTTAACTAACAATGAAAAAGAAAAATAAATTATTAAAGCAATGGAAACACTCGAAAAGAAAACACCGGTAATTGAAAAAACTGAAACGGTTGATATCTCAAATGCTTCAACCAATAAAAGAGAAGTTAAAATCGGATTAACACTTAATAAACAAGAAAGAACCGATTTAATTAACTTACTTAAAGAATTTATCGATGTATTTTCTTGGTCATACGAAGATATGCCAGGCATTAATAGAGAAATAGCTCAACACACTATACCACTAATTCCAAGAATGAAACCTGTAAAACAAAAGTTACGTCGAATGAAACCCGACGTAGCTCTTAAAATAAAAGAAGAAGTCCAAAAACAAATAACTGCAGGTTTCATCAAGGTATCCAAATACCCCGAATGGGTCGCCAATGTCGTCCCAGTTTCGAAAAAAGATGGAAGGGTAAGAATGTGTGTTGACTATCAAGATCTAAATAAGGCAAGTCCAAAGGACGACTTCTCTTTACCACACATCGATATTCTGGTGGATAACACAGTAAATCACGCGCTTCTCTCATTCATGGATGGGTACGCAGGTTATAATCAGATTCTCATGGCAGAAGAAGACATGGAGAAAACAACTTTCATAACACCATGGGGCACTTACTGCTACACGGTAATGCCATTCGGGTTGAAAAACGCGGGTGCTACTTACCGACGTGCAGTTACTGCCTTACTCCATGACATGATGCATAAAGAAGTTAAAGTATATGTCGACGACATGATTGTAAAATCAAAACACCGTCCAGGCCATCAAGTAGCCTTAAGGAAATTTTTTGAAAGGCTAAGAAAATATAATATGAGGTTGAATCCATCTAAGTGTGCTTTTGGAGTCACCTCAGGCAAGCTTTTGGGTTATGTCATAAGCTCTAGAGGAAAAGAGATAGACCCAACCAAAATCAAAGCAATCATGTCAATGCCACCGCCCAAAATTGAGAAACAAATTCGAGGATTTATTGGCCGGTTGTAATACATAAGTAGGTTCATATCAAAATTGACGACAATATGTGAACCAATCTTCAAAAAGCTCAAAAATAATGTACCAGTGATATGGGATGACGAGTGTCAAAAATCCTTTGAAAAGATCAAAGCTTATCTCGCAAATCATCCCGTATTAGCACCAGCACTTCCCGGAATACCTCTTAGGTTGTATTTGACGGTTACCAAAGAGACAATGGGAGCTATGCTACCACACGAAGTAGAAAGCAAAGAAAACGCAATCTACTATCTAACCAAAAAAGATGCTCGAATATGAAACACGCTATACACCACTTGAGAAGTTGTGCCTCTCCTTGGTGTGGTCCACAACCAAGTTAAGACATTACATGTTAGTGCATACTGTCTTCGTAGTCTCCCGATTAGATCCACTCAAGTATCTATTCGAGAAATCTACACTCAATGGACGCATATCAAGATGGATAGTCAATCTAGCCCAGTTTGATGTGAGGTTTATGCCGCAAAAAGCTATCAAAGGATATGTGGTATCAGACTTTCTAGCAGACTTTCCAATAGAAGATTCGACGCCAATACAAGACAATGAATTTCCAGATGAAGATTTAATGGTTACCAAAGATGATACTTGGACCTTGTACTTCGACGGAGCCTCAAACCAAAAGGGATGTGGCGTTGGAGTATTACTAGTATCACCTAAAGAAGAGCATGTTCCAATCTCCATAAAGCTTGATTTCGACGTTACCAACAATGCTGCTGAATATGAAGCATGCGTGGTAGGCCTTGAAACAGTTTTGGCATTAGGAGTAAAAAATTTAAGGATATTCGGAGACTCTTATTTGATTATCAATCAAATATCCAAAAGGTGGAAAGTAAGGAGCGAAAGTCTAGCCCCTTACCAAACCTATCTGGAAAATCTTACCGATCAGTTAGAGAAGGTAGAATACACATATCTACCTAGGGAAGAAAATCAATTTTATGATGCCTTGGCAAGACTAGCCTCAATGGTTAGGATTCCCACGAAAATCGAGCAAATGCCTCTAACTATAGAGAAAAGGCACAAACCAGCATACATCCAGGCTATAGAAGACGACGAAGTAGTCCAAGACGAAGAAGAAGAAGAAGAAGAAGAAGAAGAAGAAGAAGAAGAAGAAGAAGAAGAAGAAGAAGAAGAAGAAGAAGAAGAAGAAGAAGAAGAAGAAAGAAGAAGAAGAAGAAGAAGAAGAAGAAGAAGAAGAAGAAGAAGAAGAAGAAGAAGAAGAAGAAGAAGAAGAAGAAGAAGAAGAAGAAGAAGAAGAAGAAGAAGAAAGAAGAAGAAGAAGAAGAAGAAGAAGAAGAAGAAGAAGAAGAAGAAGAAGAAGAAGAAGAAGAAGAAGAAGAAGAAGAAGAAGAAGAAGAAGAAGAAGAAGAAGAAGAAGAAGAAGAAGAACCGTGGTACACGGATATACTCAATTATGTCACCAAAGGAGAATAACCTCCCCACGCTGACAAAAGAGAAAAACGATCATTAAGACTCTTGGCTTCCCAATATGTACTCATAGACAACGAGCTACATAAAAGGGCACCTAAGGGTCGAGCTCTCTTATGTGTAGGAAAAAAAGATGCACAAAGAGCAATGAGAATAGTCCATGAAGGAATCTGTGGCATGCACATAAATGGCAAAATGTTAGTCCAAAAATAATGCGAGAAGGATATTATTGGACTACAATGAATAGGGATTGCCATCAATATGAAAAAAGATGCCCCCATGTGCCAAATCTATGTCAATTTACAACATGTTCCTCCATCCTTTCTCTACACATACACATCGCCATGGCCATTCTCTACATGGGGAATTGACATCATTGGCAAAATCACTCCCCCAGGAACAGGAGTCCACGAATATATCTTAGTAGCAATCGATTACTTCACAAAGTGGGTTGAAGCGCAATCATACGCTAAACTCACCGCAAAACATGCAGCACTCTTTATCGAGAGAAATATTATTAGTCAATACGGAGTCCCACATGAAATGATAAGTGACAATGGAACTCACTTTCAGGCCGAATGTGAAGAATTGTTACAAAAATATGGCATTCAACATCATCATTCTTCCCTTACAGACCTCAAGCAAAGGGAGCAGTCGAGGCAGCTAATAAAAATTTAAAGACTATCATCGAGAAAATGACGGAAAATTATAAGGATTGGCCTGACAAACTTCACTTCGCATTGTGGGGTTACCGCACGTCAATTCGCACATCAACAGGAAATACGTCATTTTCCTTCGTATATGGAATGGATGTCGTACAACCTGTCGAACTAGAAATTCCATCTCTACGCATTGCATTAGAGAGTAAACTCGATGAAGTCGAATGGACTAGGGCAAGATATGAAGAATTAATTCTACTCGATGAAAAACGACTAGAAGCTTTACATCACACTCAGTGTTATCAAACTCGCATGGCTAGAATAAGAAGGTCAAGACAAGAAACATCAAAGTAGGATACTTGGTGTTAAAAGCATTAAGTAAAAATGTGTTAGATCCAAGGGGATAATTTAGACCTAATTGGTCTGGACCCTACATTGTCAAAACAATCCTGTCAGGGGGTGCAGCAAAACTAACTGATATGGATGGCAATGAGTTCTCGAACATGACAAATCTTGACCAACTTAAGAAATACTACCCATAATTACTCGAGTAGGATACTCAAGAGAGCTATGTTTGGCCTGATTCCTTGAGAAAGGATACGTAGGCAACCCTTTATGGGTGCGGCCACTTTATTTTCCAAAAAATCTTGCATCCCAGAATTAATTAAAAATTCGATAGAAGATCGGCGTCACAGAAAACAGTCCAGCGCCAGAAATTGAGCGTTAGCGCCAGCCGACGACAATCAGCGCCAGCCGACGGCACCGTCGCCTTACGCCAGACTTCCCTGGTCGGCGCCAGTCGCAGATAAGCGGCGCCAATTCACTGTTTAAATTCTGGGAATATTTCGGTGTTTTTCGGAAAATTTTCGACTTCCGTACTCGAAGAATTTCTGGAAAATTAATTTTTTTCGGTTTTCATTGCTTTAATAAATAAATTTAAAGTAAATAATTAATTAAAAGCTGAAATTTCATTAATAAAATAAAATTACATTATTGATGGAATTTTAATGAAGCTGAAATAAATTAACTTTAAATAAAAAATATAAACTAAGTCTAATAATTTGAAATTAAGCAATGCTCCTAATCTTTCTTTTCTTTCCTAGCCCTTTTCCAATTTTTGTCTGCTTCCTCCTCCTCATCCATAAACCTTAGCTAGTAGGCATCCTTTAGAGGACCTACATTCAATCTTAGAGTAGATAGTTTCCCCTTCAACTAAGACTCCATGATTCTTTTCTACCCAAGCCTCTTTCTCTGTGGTGTCAGCTTTCCTTTTTCCCTTATCTTTGGTAGTACTTTTCTTCCTAGGCATTGCAGGTGTTTTGAATTCAATTCTTTCACCTAAGCGTTCCTTGGCAGGAATCACCCTGTCACCTAGACGACTCTTCACATCAGTTTTACCCTGATTTTTCTTCGAGTCCTTCGAAGGTTTCTTCAGCAACCACTTCTTCACATCATTGGGCAAGGAAGGAGGAACCTTTTGGGTAATCACTTCCCATAGAGGTCTAGCACTCCAATAAGCATCAAATCTGCCTACTTCCTAGGAGATAGGGAACTCGTAGGGAGGATGAAGATCTCCGGAAGGAATATTCTGAAGAAGGTCGTATTGTCTTTTTATCCTGCAGGGATAGTAATAAGTCATACGGGACAAACTTGGAAGACGGAAGAAAGGTTGCTTGTTGACACCAATCATCCTTTCTATTTTCCACCATGGGATGACCCACTTGATAGCAAAATTGCGAGATTCGAACACCCTCTTCCATTCATGGCGCCCCATTTTAGAGAAGCGTTTCTTCCTCCTCACGAAGCAATTTGGAGTGTACTTATCAATATTATCGGGATGGCTAATTAATTCTAGCCTTTCCATTAGCCACATCTGTAAAAAAAATTGCAATGCAAATAAATTATTATTACTATACAAAAATATATTTTTTGATTTCTGTAATTAAAAATATTATTTTTCTACCTGTAATAAAATTGGAGAACCCCAAAAATGTGCTTTTGGGTTCCTTTTTCAATTCATCAAGACTAATCATAGTCTCTCCAACTATCAATGGCATTGGATTTCTCCCTGATTCAATTTGTTCTAGTATGGTGGTTATAATTGATTGACCCTCATTATTTTTACCACTACTAAGAAAAAATTGATTAAGCATACAAAATAAGAAAGCCCTTCTTTCTAATAAATATGAAAAGATTTCAGAGAGAGGTTTATCAAAATAATGGCGAGCAAAATTCTTTCAAAATTAACTATGTTGCCATATACTATTTTTTGATAGATCCCTTTATTTTAAATTGAAGAATCGTTCAAAATCCTTGTAATAATATGCATCTATTCTAGGGATTACTATGAGGTCTATTGCAGGGAAACCTAAAATAGCACCAAATTCTTCCGGCAAAGGGCTAATTTCATCAATATCCCTATTCTAAAAGCAATGAGTATCATTATCCCAATATTCTAGAGCGATATGAATAAAATCTAAGTCAAGATCTACCCTTTTGATACCATAAATTCCCCCAAGTGGAACAAATCTAATTCTTTTCTTTCTTTGGCATTAAAAGACCGACACCATTCATGGGTGTATTGGGTAAAAGTTTTAGTGACTAGAGACATGATATTATTTTTTTAAAAGCTAAAGAATTATTTTATTTGCTGAAATTATGAAAAGAATCGGCTGGGCAGGGGGCTATTTATGCACGAAATCGGAGCAGTTCTAAATCGGGGTAGGATACGGAGTCAGCGCTACTTGGCGCTAGACGCCGCTATTGGCGCCAGACCCCAAAGCTTGGCACCACACGCTAAGTGTAGCGCCTAGCGCTACACCAATACGCGTGGCGCCAGATGGCGCCAATCTGCCTCATCATACGCGCTTTTCTAAAACCCGCGTTTTTTTACCTTAATTCGAGTCTACTAATGACTTTTACGGCTCCCTTATCTTTTTCTAAACATCTTTTTATTCTTTTTTTTAATTAATATAGCTATTATATTATTATATTATTCTTTTTTTGGATTTTATTTAGGTTAATTTCCAAGTTTTTTTATAAACCCAAGTTTTTATTTACCTTTTCCTTTTTTCATTTTTTCTTTTTGGGGGACAAAATCGGATACCCTTCATCAATAATAAAAATGAATGGAATTTTTTGCGCAAAATTACTTGTCGCACTTTCTTGCACACACAAACATGCACATAATGATACTAACAGAAAATGAAAAAAACATGATAAATAAAAATAAACTCATAATAGTATGTATATACAAATATGTCTAAAAAATGAGTCTAACTAAAAGGCAAAGTTCTATACAAAGTAATAAATTAGCAAAAAACACAGGTACAAACAACGGCGCCAGGGGAGGTAAACACCCGTCATCGCATAAAAACTCCGCCGTTACGAGGAGTAACCACTCCACCTACTCCAGCTCCAGCTCTAGTATCAGCTCCAGTCTCCGCAGGAGGAGGAAAACTCAACGTGGGACCAGTCCACCCAAGATCAACCTGAGGCTGAGGCTATGGAGGCTGCTGCGATGACGAGCCAACCTCGTACATCCCACCACCTCTAAGAGCCGAGGTGCCTCTCCCTGGCCTACCGGCGCAGCATGAGCACCCTCAGAGGAAGAACCCGAGCCCTCTGCCACATCAGCACAAGCGGCCTCAGATTGACCGCCTCTACCTCCTGAAGTAGTGCGGCGACTGCCTCAAGCTAGACCTCGCCGGATCCCTCCGCACCTCAGGTCTCGTGCGGGTACGAGAAGGAATGGGTTGACCCTGCAAAAGGAATTAAAACCAGAAACAAGGCAAAATTGAAGCTGTAATGCAAAGCATATGAAAGAAAGACTACCTCCTGAACGGCGTCGTCTCGACGGCAGGTAGCCACGTTCCTCATCCGGACAAGCTGGCTCCGGAAAGCATCTATACATCGTGCCATCACCGAAACCACCTCGCGCGAGAACTGTCAAAGAAGTAAGTCAGTAAACATGCATAATATATATGGACAAAAGTTGCAAATAAATAAGCTTAACCCGAGTGTGGTGGCGAGGAATCGACCGCTCTACGAAGCGCTCATCCTCAAGAGCCGGAGGAATTATCTCCTCAATCGGCCCGTATGTCCCCTGGTAATGGATAGACATACGGGGCGACACGACTCAGCAGCATCGTCCTGATAAAGCAAAACAAAGTCAGTAAAGCATTACTTGGGGGCTACTTAACGAAAGGTAAAAGCCGAAAAATCGTACCGCCACATTCCTCAGCCGGTACAGGAACTGGAGCTAACAACGGCAGTAGCTCCTCTACATAGCATCGCCTAGGGATCGTGCAAAGATCTCCAAGGGGTACCAGCTCCCTCTGACATGCTCAACAACCTCGCGGCGTCAAACATGTGACGGGTGGAGGAGCAGGAACGACAAAAGGTATCGGAGGAATGTTGTCTAGCAACCCTCTCTCCAAGGTATGCAGTCGCTCCATAAGTCTCCAGGAAATAGCGACGCTCGGCAGAATACAGCGCGGCTAACCCAGGGACTACCAGGCCGACCCACAGCCGGTACAACACCTCAAGGCTCCTGCAAAGAGCGTCAATCAGGCGAGAATCTATCTAGAGCATCGCAAAATGGCAAATAAGAAAAGAATCATACCGCGATTATCTAGTCTCGGACATACGCAGTGGACATCCCCACACGGCGGCTGCCCCAGGAAGCACTCACTGGAAACCTGTGCGGCGACGGTCCTTGCCGGTGCAGCAGAAGGGAAGTACTCGTAGAACCAGATCTACAAGGAGTTAAAATTATCAGCAAGTGCTAGCTACAATGTAGAGCTAAACTTTATAGGGAATAATGTTTACCTCTACGACCCTCCAAAAGATGGACAGAGCAACATTCGTCCCAAAAGACCGGTGTCGACACGAGTCCTTAGCGCTTCGAATGAAGTCAGCATAGGCCAAGCTGGCCCAGTCATAAGTCCCGATCCCGATATAGATCGCGGACGGCAGGAAGGTAGTAAAGCAGCGCCCTGACGAGGGTTAAAATGGTCGCTACAATCTAACTCTCAATCAAACAATACTTATACGAACACCCTATAACCAAGTACAATGGCAAATAAAGGTTCGGTCCACGAGGAACGAGAGTAATTGCAAAATCAATCTTAAACCTAAGCTAGTTCGAAATCAATGGAAAATGGTGTTCTAAAATACTACTAATAAGATGGAATAAATCAATAAACTAAGACACTAGGGAGAACGGGAATCCGCCTAACCATTGGTAACTAAGCAACAAGGAATCACATAGACAAACGGGATATGCAAAGACTATAAGTCTGATCAATATCATGTGATAGGAAGACAACGGGCAATACTAAGCTTGGATTTCTCATGCACTTAACATTACTCGATACATAATCAAACCACATTCAATAATGAAATACTTCAATTCACAATCTCTTGTTCAAATCAAGAATATCATGCAATCAAATTCAAGATTCTAGGTTAGCTACTCCTATTATAATGAATTAACATGCAATCGCATATAATCAATTTAATCACAATCCGTTTATCAAAATCAATCCTCAATTACATAGATTACCTAGGCCCGGGTTTCATCCGAAACCCTAGCTAGGAGACTACTCACACATATTCATAATCAAAGCAATAATGAATTTCCAAAAGCATAATAGATATAAACATGAATTCTTATTAAGGAATAATAAAGCTTGATTAATAAACAAGAATGAATAATACCAATTGTATTGATGCGAATCAATGGAAAAGTTCAGAACTTTGATATCCGTCGTCAATGAATAATACAAAGAATCTTCGCAAATCTTGCTTCAAATCAATCCAAGAAAAAACTAAAATCTCTAGAAATATCTCTAAGAAAACTAATGAATCTCTAATACTAAGAACGTTCTCCAATAACTCTCTACAAAGGCTCTCAAACTATCTCTAAAAACTGTCTCAGGAATCCTCTTAAAGTTGGGCCTTATATACGTCTTCTGATGCAAATCACGAAAGTCCTATTAGTCCTAGTCACAAATTTTCATCCAAGTCCAAGCACAAGTCCAAGTTACGGTTCGCCCAAAGAAGTAATACTTGCGAAAATCATTTGAAGACCAAACCTTGGATTCTTTTGCTGCCCATGGTCCGTTTGGTTTTAATCATGGATTTACTTGCTTAATTGCTCATTAAGCACGTTAATTGAAGCATTTTGAACAGCCATTTCAGTTGGAGAGCCGTGGGAATGGAGAGGAACTCAAGGAGAAACTTCAATGCATGAATAATGAAGGAGGCGTGAATCAAGGGGGGGTTACAAATGCACCTCCAACGGTTTTCTTGCTGAATTTGTGGCTGTTTGCTTAGCTCATTTACATGAGTTTATTAAGGAAGTTAAGAGGCATATGAAGACCAAGAGGCTGCTGCACTTAGACGTAATCTTAGGCTTAGTTTCATTTTCGTTGTTTAAAGCTTTAATAAATCAGTTTGCTTCTTTAAGTTAAGCAATGATTGTTAGTTCTTTTAGTTGCTTATAAAAGGCATGTAATGATAGTTTGTAATCAGATTTTGAACAATGAAAAAAAAAAAGAGCTTTTGCTTGAACCTAAAAAACTGATTATTTGTTTGTGAAATAACCGGTTTTTGTACCAAGTTAGACTTTGAAGAGATTGAGTGGTCAAGTGAGTAATCCTTCCATACAATTTGAACTTAGTAGGTTGAGTGAGAAATCCTTGCCTTCATATCCTTGTTTGTTAAGTGAGTAATCCTTACAAACCTAAACCTTTCCATTCCTAATTTCCCTCAAATAGCCACGCCACTTTCCAACCCAAAACCCACCTAAAATCCTACAAAACCGTACCTAAACACCAACCTTTTCTCAATCTTTTGCTTAAGCTTGATTCATTAACTTGTTTAAACTAATTTCATCTATTAGTTTTTACATCATTTGGCGCGTCAGGTAGGGGGTGTTTCTGTCCAAATGGATCAAGCAAACCCAAATGAAACCATTGACCAAAGGAGACTTTAGAATTATGGAGGAAAACCAACAAAGACTCTTGGAAACCAATGAGCAATTACATGGTAATATAATGGCTCTAATGGCTCGTTTGTTGACACAAGAACAAAGGGATGGGCGTCAAAACCCTCCTAGATATGATGACAAGAGTCCTAAAGGTGGATGTAGACCTTTTTTGATGGTACTCTTGACCCTGTGAAGTACTTGGAGTGGGAGCAATCACTTGAGAGGTACTTTGAGTTCAAAGACGTTGAGGAAGATGAACAAAAGTACAAGATTGCTAAGGTAAAGATAGCCAAGTATGTTGAAACTTGGTTGAAAGGAGTCCAAAGAAAAACGAGAAAGCAATGGGAAAACTCGTATTTCTACATGGACCAAGCTCAGGAAGAAACTTAGGGGACGATTTGTTCCTTCTAATTACAAGCAATCCATGTATGTGAAATGGAGTAATTTGCAGCAAGGAGGGAGTAGTGTGGAGGAATACATTAAAGAATTTGAGAAACTTTCCATTGTGTGCGATATAGTGGAAAATGAAGAACTCAAATTAGGGAGGTTTATGGCTGGTTTGGATAAGGACATTTATGAGAAGTAGAGGTGCAACCCAATCTGACCTTTGATGAAGCTTGTAAGCTTTCGGTGAAATTTGATAATCAAAGGAAGAAGAAGAAACCTTCGAACTCTTTTGACCCAAAATTCAAACGTCCATTCAATCCACCAAAAGAAAACTCTTCTTTCCCAAATTCCACCAAAAGAAACCCAAGTTCCTTTGACCCAAAAGAAAAAGGCAAAGCTGTCGCCAAAACCGGGGACTTGAGTGACATAGTGTGTTTTTAAGTGTCATGGAAGAGGACACTATAAGAGGGATTGTCCTAATACTAGAGCTTTAACCATGAGAGAGCTAAAAAATATGATGGCTCAACCTTTTAGCCTAGATGAGGAGTTAGAGGATGAAAATGTTGTTGAAAATGACCCTTTGGGATCTTATGATTCTAATGAAGAGGAGGAACAAGGTGATGATTTTTTCCCCGAAAAAAAACAGCCTAGTCCTTGAGGAGAGCTTTACAAATGCAAGTTGAGGTTGAAAGAAACCCTTTGCAAAGAGAGAATGTCTTTTTAACCAAATGCAAGGTTAATGGAGATGTTTGTGACTTAATTGTCGATAGTGGTAGTGAAGCAAATGTTGTGTCAAGTGACCTTGTTAAAAAGCTTGATTTGAAAACCACTAGACACCCTACCCCTTACAAATTAAGTTGGCTTGATAAGAGTAAGAGTACGGGAGTTAGGAGACAATGTTTAATAAAATTTCAGATTGGATCTTATGTTGATGAGATTTTGTGTGATGTCATTCCTATGGATGCATGTCACGTTTTATTAGGAAGACCATGGCAAAGTGATAGAAAATCAATCCATGATGGTCTAACTAATACCTATACTATCACCCACCAAGGCAGCAAGAAAGTGTTGCATCCCTTACCACCACAAAAAAAGATTCCCCAAACACAATTCCCACCACCACAAACACCACAAAAAGAGCCAAAAGAAAGGAAATCTTGTTACTTTCTTTTAAAGAATTCAAAAAAGACCTTAGAGAAGGAAGATGAGGTGTTTTTGCTGTTGTCTAAGGAGGAGCATGAAGGGTTTGTTCAACAAAACCCTAGGTTGGCCGAATTAGTCAAAGCTTATGAGGATGTTTTTCCTAATGAGTTACCTTTAGGATTACCTCCCATTCGTGGGATAGAACACCAAATTGACTTGATTCCGGGAGCGCCTCTTCCTAATAAACCCCCTTATAGATGTAATCCCATGGAAACTAAAGAGTTGCAAAAAACAAATTGAGGAGTTGATGCAAATGGGTTATGTGAGAGAGTCTATGAGTCCTTGTGCTGTTCCTACTTTGTTAGTGCCTAAAAAAGATGGAACATGGAGGATGTGTATTGATAGTAGGGCTGTGAACAATATAACCACTAAGTATAGGTTTCCCATACCTAGGCTTGATGATATGTTGGATGAGTTGAGTGGGGCTAGAGTGTTTTCAAAAATTGATTTGAGAAGTGGGTATCACCAAATTCGTATGAGGGAGGGTGATGAGTGGAAAACAGCTTTTAAAACCAAGCATGGGTTGTATGAATGGCTTGTTATGCCATTTGGTTTTAACAAATGCCCCAAGTACTTTCATGAGGCTTATGAATGAGATGTTGAGACCTTTTTTGGGGAGATTTGTAGTTGTTTACTTAGATGATATTCTCATTTATAGTAAAAATGAGGAAGATCATTTGAGGCACTTGGAGGAGATTTTTAGAACTTTGAGGGAGAAAAAATTGTATGGGAAATTGGAGAAGTGTCATTTTTTGCTAACAGAAATTGTTTTTTCTTGGTTACATTGTTTCAGGTGATGGAATCAAGGTGGATCCAAGCAAAATAGAAGCCATTGCTTCGTGGCCTATCCCAAAAACCATAACAGAAGTTCGTTCATTTCATGGACTAACCTCTTTCTATAGGAGGTTCATTAAGAACTTTAGTACCCTCATGGCTCCTATCACCGAGTGTACAAAAAAAGGGAACTTTCAATGGACTTCTCAAGCCCAAGAGGCGTTTGAGTTAGTGAAAAAAAAGATGTGTGAGGCACCTGTTTTAGCCTTACCTGATTTCATGAAACCCTTTGAAGTTGAGTGTGATGCAAGTGGGAAGGGAATAGGGGCTGTCCTAATCCAAGAAAAAAAACCCATTGCCTACTTTAGTGAGAAATTGAGCCAAGGAAAATTGAACTATTCCACTTATGACAAAGATGTGTGTGTGTGTGTGTATATACACATATGTATATATATATATATATATGTGTATATACATATGTGTATATATATATATGTGTGTATATATATATGTTTATATATATATGTGTATATATATATATCTGTGTGTGTGTGTGTGTGTGTGTGTGTGTGTATATGTATATGAATTATATGTTAGATGTATGTTTAGGATTTCGAATGTTGTGATGATTAATTAAGTTCACTTAAATCAACCAACATAGAAACTCTAGGTCCCTAAATATTGAGTAAAAACTTGTCATTCCAAAACAACACTTACCGGCCGAACGAGGGTAGTGGTGGGCTATGCCAAAGTGAGGCATCACTACCTCTCCTAGGAAGTAAAGGCAATACCGGGTATGCAAATTGGTTTTGGTTCTACTCAACGATATGAGTGATGGAGTCCTAACATGTCGTGGCAAAGTGAATAAATTATTGAGAGAGCATTAGATGCGATGATTTATTCAACCAATAGTGGCTTGGAGCCATTAGCAAAGCGTTTCTTACCTTAGGAGATTGAGTGTTAAGACAAGACAAAGCATGCTTAACCACTCTTTGTTTTCTTCGGATCTTGGAATCGACTTATTCTCGCCAAAATGGGGACAATTTTAATGCGTGGATAAGACGTTTAATAAGATTGAAGATTTGCATGAATACCTTTTAATTTTCAAAATAATTATGTTATTTACTTGATAAATGGTTATACTTTGCACTTATATTTGTAGAATTCCAAATCAAACTGTATTGCTTTTCATGATTCGTAAAGGAAATCTTTGAGAATGGTTCTTAAAGAAAAGTAAAGCATTTCTAAAATACAATTCTCATAAATGAGTTTTATAAAGTCCGAAAAGGACGGTTGGACATCATGTATTCAAAATACTAGGTAGTTTTTGATAAAACATGAAGTATTAAGTTGCAAACTTAAATTGTCAATATTGACAGCCAACATATCTTTTCGCTTAATACATAGATGAGTAGGACTCATTGATGTAGTAATTCAAGCGTGAATTAAAGGAAAAGATGAAACTTTGTTTTACGGCGCATTAGATGCTTAATTATGCCTAATAAAGTATAAAAGTCAAAGACTCTTAAAGAAATGGTTCTTAAAATATTATGAGATAAAGTATGATAAGAAATATAGGAAATGAGGAACGAAGAAAAGGAATAAGATTCCATGTTATTGTAGTTAACTTAGCAATTCGTTATCTTCACAAGTATCAGATACTGCTTGAGTGTTCCACTTTGAAAGTGACCTCAAACTATTGAAGATAAGCTAAGTTATCAACTTACAAGCTAAGAATGAACCAATGGGTGCTACATCAGTTGTAAGGTCGTATGCTTTGTTTAAAGACCTTTAAGCTAAGGCCGGAACAAATAAATGGTTATTGTGTTCCATAATCATCAATTGATCCGTTTACACACGAAAAGACTCACATTCAAAGCAATGAGCAATAGTTGAAAATTTATTTGAATGGCATGGTTGTCAAAACCGTGAGTCAAGAATGCTTGATTATAAACAAACATTTTCTTAACATGATAAACTAGAAAAAGCTCAAATTCATGGGCATGATTTGCGTTCCGAACATCTTTAACAATGTCACATCGACAAGAACGTACTCAAGGCTCTATTAGATATGCTCTTGATAGTTGATCGATTTGGAATTGTTCTAAGACAAGCAAGTCTTACTTGTTGAAACCGACAAAGTAAAGAGCTATTGTTCTTTGGTATAGACAATTGACTCCGAAAGCTAAAGAGGATTCATTTACTTCAACGTGTCACAAAGAATTTGAAAAGAATATGGCTATATTCATCAAATGTGAACAAACTTGACCTTGAATAGTTCAAGAGTTCAGTGAAGTGCATAATCGACTTGGCAATATATCAAAACGTCTAGATTAGATCGAGCAATGTTTTCTTGAGCCAAGCGTGACCATCACAAAGTGATGAAATTGAAATTTTTTCATGGTGTGTCTTCATAGAGACCTCGATGCCATTTAAAATGACTCGAACAATGATGGATCACATCCCTTCCTATAAAGTTCTTAAGATTTGCACGAAGGACTAATGTTAAACTAAACAAAATGTCGAAGCTAAGAAAGGACGCCATATTCAGTTATGGATAGAATTATCTTCTAAATGTCTTTTCAAGTATATGTCTAAAACTCTTAGCCACAGTGGGAGTTCATTGGCTCGGTGGGAGCTCACTAGCTTAGCAAGAACTAAGTGGTTGAGTGGGAGCTTAATAGCTCATTAAAGGCTAAGATAGCTCAAGTGGGAGCTAACTGTTTGTTTCATCACAACGAAACTTTTACCTAAAGACAATATACATGTCTCTTTGTAAGCATTCAAGTGAGACCATGGGCATTACTCCAAAAACCTAATTGAGAACATAGTGTTTGGTTTCTCTAAGTGGTGTCTTTAAGGAAAGTAACACGTTTTCCAAAACGACAAGTGGGAGGAAAATGAACTCGATGACCATCGAGCTTAGCAACAAACTAGAACTGAGAATCTCGGAAGACCTTAAAAGGGCTTCGTGAGAATACTTTGATCAAGAATACTCAAAAGGACTTTACAAGCGCCTTAAAAGAGAATTCATTTCTCACAAACTTTTGAAAAGTTGGAGTAAGATCAAGAATATCTATAGACACCCATTTGTGTCTCCCCAAAACCAAACCCAGTGATGAGTACCTTTCACATCGAATCATAATCGAATGAAGCGAAAGTCTGGAAAGTTTAGTGTTGCGTATAGTTTTAATTTATTTTCTCTTCTCTCTGTTATTGAAAACTTATTTTAAGAAAACAGCCAATCCAGTTTGGTTGTCCATGATATGGGTCCAATAGTAGTGTAGTTGGATGGGGCTTGACAAGATCTTTCCAACGATATATTATAAGCCCAATTCCGATGAATATTGAGGAATTTATGGCCAATTTACTGAACTGGGCCGGTTTAAGCCTTATATGCGGCCCAATGATCTTGGGGAGGGCCTAATATAGATTTATCATTCCTAATGCAATTAGGGATGGTCTTAGTCTTCTAGATTCTTCTAGAAGGTTCTTTTCATTCCTAATTCAATTAGCATTGATAAATTGACTTTTGTTGACTTTTCAGAGTTTTAATTAAAATCAAAGAACATTTTTGAGGGAAATACGATTTTATCTTTTTGGTTGATTTTCTCTATAAATAACGTGCTAAAAACTCCGTTTTCGATAACTAGTTTTTCATCAACAATCATCAATTCTCATTCTCTCTACATCTACCAACTCTCATCAAGATTTTGTTGATTATTCTCTCTCTCTTTTCTAAACTAGCCTTCTCACAAATATAAAAATTCCGCATTCATTAGATCTAGAAACACTTAACCATATTCGAAGTTGCCTTCGCCCTAGACGTGAAAGGTTTAATTTCTGAGGGTTTGGTCCCAAATCTCTCTTTCAATTATTTAATTTAATTGTTTTGATTTTATTATTTTTATTGAAGTTACTAACATGTGTATTTTGTTATTAGAAAGAGATTCGAGGCATCAAAGTAAGTACTTTAATGGTTTTTATTGATGTTATGATATAGAGTTCATGCTTAGGTTGTTATTATGATTCCTAGTATCATGTCTAGGGTAACTTTAATATCAAGTATGATTAAAAGTATGATGCCTTTTATATTCTTCCTAATATTTATGATTGTTAGTATCATGTTAGGGTTAAAGATTTGATTTTTAATGTTTAGTGACATGCTAGGGTTTGTTATTAATCTTATTAGTATCATGCCTAGGATCTTACTATTAATATTATCCTTTATTATTAACATGATTATTTTTATTGTTATAATTGTTATTATGATGATTATTATTATTTTGCTTAATATTATATTTATTATTTATTACTTGATCACACCTTTTATGCATGTTTAAAGGGAAATGGTACTTGTAATCACACTTAATAAGATAATTAATAATCTTGTTTAGGGTTAATATGATTATAATTCAAGTGGTCGCCAATAATAGTTTATTTGTGCATTAAAATTCAACCAACATAGATATAAACAAGTTTAGGGTTAAAACCTAATGATTGCATGTTAATCAAAAGCGCACATGAATACGATCTGAATAAAGTAGAGGCCTATTATTAGGGCAGGTTCAATCTCTTTTAGGTTGGATTTGTACCTTCATCCCCGAACCCTTATTTGGTTCAAGACCTTATTGGAGTTGACGATCTCTTGGATCGTTAAGGGGTATAACCTTCACCCTGTGAATGGTTTACAATTTCTTAAAACTTGTTGGTGACTCTTTTGCTCTATCTTCTTCCCTTTTGGACGCCACCGTACTTTAGTGTATGATCACAGTGGGGTTCGAACTAGGGGATTAGCGCTTGAAATATTCCCTACAGTTTTTAGCGACTCCGCTGGGGAGGATTTCTATTTTAATTCCTGAATTTGTTTCGGCAATGATTTAGAATGAGTGGATGAGACTCGAAACGTTCTAAGTATTTCATGTGCGTAATTTTGATTAACATTATTGTCATATGCATAAAAAAGAGATCATTGGAAAGACCATCCGTAATGAGTTAAAAACATAGGATTTTACACGTAGGAAATTTGAGAAATATCTTTCTCAACTAGGACCAAAATAACACTGCGCGAAACTGGAAAATTTTATCGAGCACAGAAAGCTACTGACGCTTGTAGGAATTAGCGTTAGCAACCAGAGTATTGGCGCCAGACATTTAACTGTAGCGCCAGACGACAGGCTTGTCGCCAAGCGCTGCAGCTAAAACCTGGCGCCAATTTTTCGTATCGTTTGCTCGATCCTACTTCCTGATTGAATTTTTTCTCACTTTTCTGAAACCCATATGTGTTCTACATATGGACATAACCATCTGGGAATTCATGCTCCATCTACTGATTGAACGCTCTGAGCAACAAAGGGTACATCCGAGAATGTTGAATTCACCAAACCATGGAAGCGAAAGTTTTTCTAAAACTCGCGGTGTCCCATATACTCGCGCCAAACCCTTCACGGTTAGGCTTCCGCGCGGCGCATCCGGGACAATTAACCATGGACCCTCTATTGACTAAACCATATCCCGAACTTTAGAGAACTAGAAGCCATGGTTAGGTTGCAAACTCATTGCATCATATTGTGCCTACTTGACTAATGTGCATTATTTGTTGTGCATATACTATGATTTCTTAACCGTTTGTTTGACTTGTGTTGAGATTAAATAAATTAATGACTTAAAGAACTTTCCTAATTAATTAATTAATTTGAGTCAATAAAGTCTAATATTTTTAATCAGAATTGAACCTAGTACGACTTTAGGCATACCCCTGTTGATTAATAACACCGAAAACAGTCCCAGATTGAAGCTCCAGTATTGGCGCCAAAGTCTGGAATGTAGCGCCACTGTGTGGAATGTGGCGCCTGGCAACAGCTCTATCGTCTGGCGCTACACTACATAGTGCGACGCCAGTCCTGTCGTTTTGCCAACAGTTCGGATTATTGGTCGAGTCATCACCTAGTGTCTAATTAACCAGTTTACTAATTAATTCGGTTAATTTTCGCTGTCAATAGTACTTGGTTGAGCCATTAATCGAGCTTAGGCACTAAGTCCCATGGTCTTACACAAGAGTCCAAACATGTCACATACACTCAACGTACACACCAATACACACACTTTGACCATGTCTAAGGGAGTCTTGCATGCGCGTTTTTTCCGTCATTTTTTTTTAGGGGGGTAAGTCAGATATTAATCCTCCATTTTTTCTAAAAAAAAAAAAACTATACTTAGTTCCCTAAAAATATGTACATTATTTTTTTCCAAAAAATATGCACCCATTTTTTTTTCCTCTTTAAAAACCTGTAAAGTCAAGTCGATTTGAGTCAAGTAATTAAAACGCAAAATGGTTTAAATTACATTGCGTGGTCAAGAAAGGAAGGACGGTTAATCAAAGACAACCTTTTCGTACAAGTCCAACTTTTCGACAAACCCATAGCTCGTAAGAGGAAAGCTAGGACAATAATGGCAACACAAGAAGAAGTCAATGAGCTTAGGAACCAACTGGTTTTCCGTGACTGAGGCACTGCCGCTCCTCACACTTAAGATCGATGATCCCGTGAAACAACAACAGATGGACCTCATGAAAGAGAGTCTAAGCAAGCTATCTAGCGACTACAAGTTTCAAGGGCTTACTTCACAAGGGGTCTCGGTGGACAAAGATCTTCTTCCGCAGAAGTTCAATGCCAACGACATCCCGAAATTCAAAGCAACTGATAACCCTTATTTTCATTTAAGAGCCTTCGAAACAATAATGAAGTATTAAGGGTATCGATAAAGAAGGTTTTCCCCTCTCTGTTCTCACTATCTCTCGAGACCGTTTGTCAACAATGGTTCTTTTCTCTCGAGAAAGAAAAGACCTCTACCTGGGAGTCCATAGCAAACGCTTTCGTTGATAGATACAAGTGCAACATCCAAGTTGAGATTAACCATAGGGAACTTGAAATCCTCAAGCAGAAAGAGAACGAAGGCTTCACCTCTTTCTCTAATAAATGGAGAGAAACCTCAGCTAAGATGATTGAGGTGCCAAGTGAAAAAGAGTCTGTAAGGTTGTTCATCAAAAAACCTTCAAGAAAAATATTCCAAGCATCTCAAGTATCAAAATAATCTCCATACCTTCAAAGCCATCTATGACATTGGGATCAACATTGAAGATGACCAGGCTAAGTTAAAAGCTGCCAACAATAACTTCAACAGTGGCTGGAAAGGAAAGAAGAACGACAATCCTTCTTCTTCCAAAACCACCCACTCAAAACAACGTTAGCACTTTTAATTTAGGTGAAGTCCTTGCTATGAACAATCAAGGACAAAAGAAACCATTTAGGAGAAACTTTACTCCTATTGGCATGAGTTATGACACCGCATTTGATCGATTAAATGCAAAAGGTCTTATAACTCCTATTGGGCCATTTGGGGACCCACCAGTAGAAAAGAGGTCGGCTAATTGGAACCCCAATGCACACTGTAAGTATCACCAAGGTAGGGCCATCTCACAAAAAACTGTTGGAAGCTTAAGGAAGCTATCCAAGATTTGATCGACAACAACAAGCTACCATTGCCCCCTGGCAGTAAGAAGCCAAGCATTGTTAATGCACCTCTCGCTCATGCCTTTGCTATTTCTGATGAGGAAAACAAGGTTGACCCCTCGTCTCTCATTAAACCTGTCAAAGAAATCCATGTCATTAAAGAAGACGAGAAGATATTCTTCCACGCCATGGATAGCCTTCTAGAACCGACAAGTAAAGAAAACATGCAAGCGCTCACACTGTCTACGATGGAAGGGTCGCATTTGCTACGTGAAACTCTCAAAGCTATAAAGGAACTTCAAAAGAAATATGACGAGGTTCCACTCCCGAAAGATGAAACCCAAGAGAGAATTCACACCCATGAGAACGACTTATGAGGCAAAGTGTTTTCCTTTACAAGTCACTGAAAAAACCCAAGAAGAGTAATAGAATTTACACTCCAATTGGGATCCCATATGCACAAATGTTCAAAATTCTCTCCGAGAGTGGCGAGATCAAACCTCTCGAACTGAGACCATTCGAATCATTGAAAAGGACATATAGATATTACTGTCAGTATCATCAATCAAAGAGTCACACTATCGAAAACTGTTTTAAATTCAAGGATGTAGTTCAGGAAAATGATTGATGAAAAGAAACTAGTCCAAGTTCCATAAGAAGACGATGCAACCATTAATGGAGTTTTGGATAGTGATGAAGAAGATGTCTACTTAAAATATATAGTAGAGTCTTCACCGTCTGTGTCATACTCCATGGATGACTTTTGGGCTGAAGAAGACTCATCAATAGACGTCCTCACAAGATCTAGGAGAATGCAACCTCCCGTTTCAACACAACCTATGCCGACCACACAACAAGTTCCCATACCTATCATTGAAGACAATGATATCGTTAAGCAGTTTAAGAAGACAAAAGTTGAGATGAACGTATGGAAACTTTTGGCGACATCTCGAGAACATAGGTTGGCTGTAATGAATGCCTTAGACAAAATAGAGATTGATTATGACACTACTCCTGAGGGTTAGCCAACTTCCTCACAAGTGATCTTCCTAGTCCAATCAATTTGATCACCTTTTCTGACAAGGATTTACCTCCAGAAGGTGACAAAACATTACAAGGCATTAAACCTCACAGTTAGTTTGCAAGAGAATGAATGTTCCTATGACTCTTGTAGACAATAGATCGGCCATCAACGTCTGTCCACTTAGAACTGCAAGGATGCTAAGAATAAGAGATGAAGATTTAACTCCTTCTACACAAGGAATAAGGGCCTACGACAACACTCGTCGTCAAGCCCTTGGTAAAATTACTCTGGATGTAACAGCGGGAACAATAGAACATGCTACTACTTTCCAAGTTGTAGACATTAAAGCTTCATTCAATTTACTGTTGGGGCGCCCTTGGCTTCATGACCTAAAGGTCGTCCCCTCATCTCTCCACCAACAATTAAATGCTATAGTTAGGGGAATTCCTATCACCATCGATGCTTCGCCTATGAGGATCAAGTCTATAGAAAATCCAATCATTAATGTGGAGCACGACGAGGATGATGAAGACTTATGGGGCTTTAACGAAGAAGTCTCCTTAATCCAGGAGGATGAAAGGACCCCTCTTTGCCATGACCCCCCATTCCAACATGATTGTAAATGCTATTCTAAAGAAACAAGGACATTTTCTTGGGATGACCCTAGGAAAGAAGAAAGGAATAGCAAAATCGCTGGAGTCACCTGGCCTCCCTAAGTTAGACACTTTCGGACTTGGTTTCGAACCGACACTTTCGCACTCAAAAGAAAGCAATCCCAATAGATCGGTATCCTCTCACACTTAATGGTCAATTTATAAAAGAAGGAGAGGACTATCCATGCCATGAATTTCCCGAGCCATTTGTTGTAAACGGCATAAGGCAACCGGGATTTGAGATTTTCTTGGATTGTTATTTCACAGATGAAATCCCAACTTCTGTCCATAAGGAGAAATCACCCCCATGCTTTGACTTTAACGTCATGGGATTACTATTTGGGCGAGAAAAGAATGAGCCAACTTACAGAGAAGATAACTCCTCGCTCATTCAAACAATCCTACAAAGCAAAAGCTTCGATCCCTCGAAGCTAATCACTGCAGCTGAAGGATCACTACAAGGGTGGCGCAAGAATATCAAGGTGACTACTCCAAGCGGAAGAAAAATATCCATCACGACAGGGCAAGGACCAATGTTTGAAGAGTCGTCTGAGTCTGAGTCTGAGTCGGAGTCTCTCCCTATAGAGTCTTCTAGGTCTTTAGTAGTAGCACCTTCCCTTCCTATTTCTTCTCCTAGAATAGTTAGTGATCAAGTCCCTGAGGACATATCACTCTTTGATGTAATGATCTCAGAGTTATAATAATATTTCTCCTTCTCCTTATTTCTTATGTTCTTCTCTAACCACAGATGACGAGCATTGCTTAACTAACAATGAAAAAGAAAAATAAATTATTAAAGCAATGGAAACACTCGAAAAGAAAACACCGGTAATTGAAAAAACTGAAACGGTTGATATCTCAAATGCTTCAACCAATAAAAGAGAAGTTAAAATCGGATTAACACTTAATAAACAAGAAAGAACCGATTTAATTAACTTACTTAAAGAATTTATCGATGTATTTTCTTGGTCATACGAAGATATGCCAGGCATTAATAGAGAAATAGCTCAACACACTATACCACTAATTCCAAGAATGAAACCTGTAAAACAAAAGTTACGTCGAATGAAACCCGACGTAGCTCTTAAAATAAAAGAAGAAGTCCAAAAACAAATAACTGCAGGTTTCATCAAGGTATCCCAAATACCCCGAATGGGTCGCCAATGTCGTCCCAGTTTCGAAAAAAGATGGAAGGGTAAGAATGTGTGTTGACTATCAAGATCTAAATAAGGCAAGTCCAAAGGACGACTTCTCTTTACCACACATCGATATTCTGGTGGATAACACAGTAAATCACGCGCTTCTCTCATTCATGGATGGGTACGCAGGTTATAATCAGATTCTCATGGCAGAAGAAGACATGGAGAAAACAACTTTCATAACACCATGGGGCACTTACTGCTACACGGTAATGCCATTCGGGTTGAAAAACGCGGGTGCTACTTACCGACGTGCAGTTACTGCCTTACTCCATGACATGATGCATAAAGAAGTTAAAGTATATGTCGACGACATGATTGTAAAATCAAAACACCGTCCAGGCCATCAAGTAGCCTTAAGGAAATTTTTTGAAAGGCTAAGAAAATATAATATGAGGTTGAATCCATCTAAGTGTGCTTTTGGAGTCACCTCAGGCAAGCTTTTGGGTTATGTCATAAGCTCTAGAGGAAAAGAGATAGACCCAACCAAAATCAAAGCAATCATGTCAATGCCACCGCCCAAAATTGAGAAACAAATTCGAGGATTTATTGGCCGGTTGTAATACATAAGTAGGTTCATATCAAAATTGACGACAATATGTGAACCAATCTTCAAAAAGCTCAAAAATAATGTACCAGTGATATGGGATGACGAGTGTCAAAAATCCTTTTGAAAAGATCAAAGCTTATCTCGCAAATCATCCCGTATTAGCACCAGCACTTCCCGGAATACCTCTTAGGTTGTATTTGACGGTTACCAAAGAGACAATGGGAGCTATGCTACCACACGAAGTAGAAAGCAAAGAAAACGCAATCTACTATCTAACCAAAAAAGATGCTCGAATATGAAACACGCTATACACCACTTGAGAAGTTGTGCCTCTCCTTGGTGTGGTCCACAACCAAGTTAAGACATTACATGTTAGTGCATACTGTCTTCGTAGTCTCCCGATTAGATCCACTCAAGTATCTATTCGAGAAATCTACACTCAATGGACGCATATCAAGATGGATAGTCAATCTAGCCCAGTTTGATGTGAGGTTTATGCCGCAAAAAAGCTATCAAAGGATATGTGGTATCAGACTTTCTAGCAGACTTTCCAATAGAAGATTCGACGCCAATACAAGACAATGAATTTCCAGATGAAGATTTAATGGTTACCAAAGATGATACTTGGACCTTGTACTTCGACGGAGCCTCAAACCAAAAGGGATGTGGCGTTGGAGTATTACTAGTATCACCTAAAGAAGAGCATGTTCCAATCTCCATAAAGCTTGATTTCGACGTTACCAACAATGCTGCTGAATATGAAGCATGCGTGGTAGGCCTTGAAACAGTTTTGGCATTAGGAGTAAAAAATTTAAGGATATCGGAGACTCTTATTTGATTATCAATCAAATATCCAAAAGGTGGAAAAGTAAGGAGCGAAAGTCTAGCCCCTTACCAAACCTATCTGGAAAATCTTACCGATCAGTTAGAGAAGGTAGAATACACATATCTACCTAGGGAAGAAAATCAATTTTTATGATGCCTTGGCAAGACTAGCCTCAATGGTTAGGATTCCCACGAAAAATCGAGCAAATGCCTCTAACTATAGAGAAAAAGGCACAAACCAGCATACATCCAGGCTATAGAAGACGACGAAGTAGTCCAAGACGAAGAAGAAGAAGAAGAAGAAGAAAGAAGAAGAAGAAGAAAGAAAAAGAAGAAAGAAAAAAAAAAAAAAAAAAGAAAGAAGAAGAAGAGAAGAAGAAGAAGAAGAAGAAAAGAAGAAGAAGAAGAAGAAGAAGAAGAAGAAGAAGAAGAAGAAAGAAGAAGAAGAAGAAGAAGAAGAAGAAGAAGAAGAAGAAGAAGAAGAAGAAGAAGAAGAAGAAGAAAGAAGAAGAAGAAGAAGAAGAAGAAGAAAGAAGAAGAAAGAAAAGAAGAAGAAGAAGAAAGAAGAAGAAGAAAGAAGAAGAAGAAGAAGAAGAAGAAGAAGAAGAAGAAGAAGAAAGAAGAAGAAGAAGAAGAAAGAAACCGTGGTACACGGATATACTCAATTATGTCACCAAAGGAGAATAACCTCCCCACGCTGACAAAAGAGAAAAACGATCATTAAGACTCTTGGCTTCCCAATATGTACTCATAGACAACGAGCTACATAAAAGGGCACCTAAGGGTCGAGCTCTCTTATGTGTAGGAAAAAAAGATGCACAAAGAGCAATGAGAATAGTCCATGAAGGAATCTGTGGCATGCACATAAATGGCAAAATGTTAGTCCAAAAATAATGCGAGAAGGATATTATTGGACTACAATGAATAGGGATTGCCATCAATATGAAAAAAAGATGCCCCCATGTGCCAAATCTATGTCAATTTACAACATGTTCCTCCATCCTTTCTCTACACATACACATCGCCATGGCCATTCTCTACATGGGGAATTGACATCATTGGCAAAATCACTCCCCCAGGAACAGGAGTCCACGAATATATCTTAGTAGCAATCGATTACTTCACAAAGTGGGTTGAAGCGCAATCATACGCTAAACTCACCGCAAAACATGCAGCACTCTTTATCGAGAGAAATATTATTAGTCAATACGGAGTCCCACATGAAATGATAAGTGACAATGGAACTCACTTTCAGGCCGAATGTGAAGAATTGTTACAAAAATATGGCATTCAACATCATCATTCTTCCCCTTACAGACCTCAAGCAAAGGGAGCAGTCGAGGCAGCTAATAAAAATTTAAAGACTATCATCGAGAAAATGACGGAAAATTATAAGGATTGGCCTGACAAACTTCACTTCGCATTGTGGGGTTACCGCACGTCAATTCGCACATCAACAGGAAATACGTCATTTTCCTTCGTATATGGAATGGATGTCGTACAACCTGTCGAACTAGAAATTCCATCTCTACGCATTGCATTAGAGAGTAAACTCGATGAAGTCGAATGGACTAGGGCAAGATATGAAGAATTAATTCTACTCGATGAAAAACGACTAGAAGCTTTACATCACACTCAGTGTTATCAAACTCGCATGGCTAGAATAAGAAGGTCAAGACAAGAAACATCAAAGTAGGATACTTGGTGTTAAAAGCATTAAGTAAAAATGTGTTAGATCCAAGGGGATAATTTAGACCTAATTGGTCTGGACCCTACATTGTCAAAACAATCCTGTCAGGGGGTGCAGCAAAACTAACTGATATGGATGGCAATGAGTTCTCGAACATGACAAATCTTGACCAACTTAAGAAATACTACCCATAATTACTCGAGTAGGATACTCAAGAGAGCTATGTTTGGCCTGATTCCTTGAGAAAGGATACGTAGGCAACCCTTTATGGGTGCGGCCACTTTATTTTCCAAAAATCTTGCATCCCAGAATTAATTAAAAATTCGATAGAAGATCGGCGTCACAGAAAACAGTCCAGCGCCAGAAATTGAGCGTTAGCGCCAGCCGACGACAATCAGCGCCAGCCGACGGCACCGTCGCCTTACGCCAGACTTCCCTGGTCGGCGCCAGTCGCAGATAAGCGGCGCCAATTCACTGTTTAAATTCTGGGAATATTTCGGTGTTTTTCGGAAAATTTTCGACTTCCGTACTCGAAGAATTTCTGGAAAATTAATTTTTTCGGTTTTCATTGCTTTAATAAATAAATTTAAAGTAAATAATTAATTAAAAGCTGAAATTTCATTAATAAAATAAAATTACATTATTGATGGAATTTTAATGAAGCTGAAATAAATTAACTTTAAATAAAAAATATAAACTAAGTCTAATAATTTGAAATTAAGCAATGCTCCTAATCTTTCTTTTCTTTCCTAGCCCTTTTCCAATTTTTGTCTGCTTCCTCCTCCTCATCCATAACCTTAGCTAGTAGGCATCCTTTAGAGGACCTACATTCAATCTTAGAGTAGATAGTTTCCCCTTCAACTAAGACTCCATGATTCTTTTCTACCCAAGCCTCTTTCTCTGTGGTGTCAGCTTTCCTTTTTCCCTTATCTTTGGTAGTACTTTTCTTCCTAGGCATTGCAGGTGTTTTGAATTCAATTCTTTCACCTAAGCGTTCCTTGGCAGGAATCACCCTGTCACCTAGACGACTCTTCACATCAGTTTTTACCCTGATTTTTCTTCGAGTCCTTCGAAGGTTTCTTCAGCAACCACTTCTTCACATCATTGGGCAAGGAAGGAGGAACCTTTTGGGTAATCACTTCCCATAGAGGTCTAGCACTCCAATAAGCATCAAATCTGCCTACTTCCTAGGAGATAGGGAACTCGTAGGGAGGATGAAGATCTCCGGAAGGAATATTCTGAAGAAGGTCGTATTGTCTTTTTATCCTGCAGGGATAGTAATAAGTCATACGGGACAAACTTGGAAGACGGAAGAAAGGTTGCTTGTTGACACCAATCATCCTTTCTATTTTCCACCATGGGATGACCCACTTGATAGCAAAATTGCGAGATTCGAACACCCTCTTCCATTCATGGCGCCCCATTTTAGAGAAGCGTTTCTTCCTCCTCACGAAGCAATTTGGAGTGTACTTATCAATATTATCGGGATGGCTAATTAATTCTAGCCTTTCCATTAGCCACATCTGTAAAAAAAATTGCAATGCAAATAAATTATTATTACTATACAAAAATATATTTTTTGATTTCTGTAATTAAAAATATTATTTTTCTACCTGTAATAAAATTGGAGAACCCCAAAAATGTGCTTTTGGGTTCCTTTTCAATTCATCAAGACTAATCATAGTCTCTCCAACTATCAATGGCATTGGATTTCTCCCTGATTCAATTTGTTCTAGTATGGTGGTTATAATTGATTGACCCTCATTATTTTTACCACTACTAAGAAAAAATTGATTAAGCATACAAAATAAGAAAGCCCTTCTTCTATAAATATGAAAAGATTCAGAGAGAGGTTTATCAAAATAATGGCGAGCAAATTCTTTCAAATTAACTATGTTGCCATATACTATTTTTGATAGATCCCTTTATTTTAAATTGAAGAATCGTTCAAAATCCTTGTAATAATATGCATCTATTCTAGGGATTACTATGAGGTCTATTGCAGGGAAACCTAAAATAGCACCAAATTCTTCCGGCAAAGGGCTAATTTCATCATACCCTATTCTAAAGCAATGAGTATCATCATCCCAATATTCTAGAGCGATATGAATAAAATCTAAGTCAAGATCTACCCTTTTGATACCATAAATTCCCCCCAAGTGGAACAAATCTAATTCTTTTCTTTCTTTGGCATTAAAAGACCGACACCATTCATGGGTGTATTGGGTAAAAGTTTTAGTGACTAGAGACATGATATTATTTTTTTAAAGCTAAAGAATTATTTTATTTGCTGAAATTATGAAAAGAATCGGCTGGGCAGGGGGCTATTTATGCACGAAATCGGAGCAGTTCTAATCGGGGTAGGATACGGAGTCAGCGCTACTTGGCGCTAGACGCCGCTATTGGCGCCAGACCCCAAAGCTTGGCACCACACGCTAAGTGTAGCGCCTAGCGCTACACCAATACGCGTGGCGCCAGATGGCGCCAATCTGCCTCATCATACGCGCTTTCTAAAACCGCGTTTTTACCTTAATTCGAGTCTACTAATGACTTTACGGCTCCCTTATCTTTTTCTAAACATCTTTTTATTCTTTTTTTTAATTAATATAGCTATTATATATTATTCTTTTTTGGATTTTATTTAGGTTAATTTCCAAGTTTTTTATAAACCCAAGTTTTTATTTACCTTTTCCTTTTTTCATTTTTTCTTTTTGGGGGACAAAATCGGATACCCTTCATCAATAATAAAAATGATGGAATTTTTGCGCAAAATTACTTGTCGCACTTTCTTGCACACACAAACATGCACATAATGATACTAACAGAAAATGAAAAAAACATGATAAATAAAATAAACTCATAATAGTATGTATATACAAATATGTCTAAAAAATGAGTCTAACTAAAAGGCAAAGTTCTATACAAAGTAATAAATTAGCAAAAAACACAGGTACAAACAACGGCGCCAGGGGAGGTAAACCCGTCATCGCATAAAACTCCGCCGTACGAGGAGTAACCACTCCACCTACTCCAGCTCCAGCTCCAGTATCAGCTCCAGTCTCCGCAGGAGGAGGAAAACTCAACGTGGGACCAGTCCACCCAAGATCAACCTGAGGCTGAGGCTATGGAGGCTGCTGCGATGACGAGCCAACCTCGTACATCCCACCACCTCTAAGAGCCGAGGTGCCTCTCCCTGGCCTACCGGCGCAGCATGAGCACCCTCAGAGGAAGAACCCGAGCCCTCTGCCACATCAGCACAAGCGGCCTCAGATTGACCGCCTCTACCTCCTGAAGTAGTGCGGCGACGCCTCGAGCTAGACCTCGCCGGATCCCTCCGCACCTCAGGTCTCGTGCGGGTACGAGAAGGAATGGGCTGACCCTGCAAAAGGAATTAAAACCAGAAACAAGGCAAAATTGAAGCTGTAATGCAAAGCATATGAAAGAAAGACTACCTCCTGAACGGCGTCGTCTCGACGGCAGGTAGCCACGTTCCTCATCCGGACAAGCTGGCTCCGGAAGGCATCTATACATCGTGCCATCACCGAAACCACCTCGCGCGAGAACTGTCAAAGAAGTAAGTCAGTAAACATGCATAATATATATGGACAAAAGTTGCAAATAAATAAGCTTACCCGAGTCTGGTGGCGAGGAATCGACCGCTCTACGAAGCGCTCATCCTCAAGAGCCGGAGGAATTATCTCCTCAATCGGCCCGTATGTCCCCTGGTAATGGATAGACATACGGGGCGACACGACTCAGCAGCATCGTCCTGATAAAGCAAAACAAAGTCAGTAAAGCATTACTTGGGGGCTACTTAACGAAAGGTAAAAGCCGAAAAATCGTACCGCCACATCCTCAGCCGGTACAGGAACTGGAGCTAACAACGGCAGTAGCTCCTCTACATAGCATCGCCTAGGGATCGTGCAAGATCTCCAAGGGGTACCAGCTCCCTCTGACATGCTCAACAACCTCGCGGCGTCAAACATGTGACGGGTGGAGGAGCAGGAACGACAAAGGTATCGGAGGAATGTTGTCTAGCAACCCTCTCTCCAAGGTATGCAGTCGCTCCATAAGTCTCCAGGAAATAGCGACGCTCGGCAGAATACAGCGCGGCTAACCCAGGGACTACCAGGCCGACCCACAGCCGGTACAACACCTCAGGCTCCTGCAAAGAGCGTCAATCAGGCGAGAATCTATCTAGAGCATCGCAAAATGGCAAATAAGAAAAGAATCATACCGCGATTATCTAGTCTCGGACATACGCAGTGGACATCCCCACACGGCGGCTGCCCCAGGAAGCACTCACTGGAAACCTGTGCGGCGACGGTCTTGCCGGTGCAGCAGAAGGGAAGTACTCGTAGAACCAGATCTACAAGGAGTTAAAATTATCAGCAAGTGCTAGCTACAATGTAGAGCTAAACTTTATAGGGAATAATGTTTACCTCTACGACCCTCCAAAAGATGGACAGAGCAACATTCGTCCCAAAAGACCGGTGTCGACACGAGTCCCTTAGCGCTCGAATGAAGTCAGCATAGGCCAAGCTGGCCCAGTCATAAGTCCCGATCCGATATAGATCGCGGACGGCAGGAAGGTAGTAAAGCAGCGCCCTGACGAGGGTTAAAATGGTCGCTACAATCTAACTCTCAATCAAACAATACTTATACGAACACCCTATAACCAAGTACAATGGCAAATAAAGGTTCGGTCCACGAGGAACGAGAGTAATTGCAAAATCAATCTTAAACCTAAGCTAGTTCGAAATCAATGGAAAATGGTGTTCTAAAATACTACTAATAAGATGGAATAAATCAATAAACTAAGACACTAGGGAGAACGGGAATCCGCCTAACCATTGGTAACTAAGCAACAAGGAATCACATAGACAAACGGGATATGCAAAGACTATAAGTCTGATCAATATCATGTGATAGGAAGACAACGGGCAATACTAAGCTTGGATTTCTCATGCACTTAACATTACTCGATACATAATCAAACCACATTCAATAATGAAATACTCAATTCACAATCTCTTGTTCAAATCAAGAATATCATGCAATCAAATTCAAGATTCTAGGTTAGCTACTCCTATTATAATGAATTAACATGCAATCGCATATAATCAATTTAATCACAATCCGTTTATTCAAAATCAATCCTCAATTACATAGATTACCTAGGCCGGGTTTCATCCCGAAACCCTAGCTAGGAGACTACTCACACATATTCATAATCAAAGCAATAATGAATTCCAAAAGCATAATAGATATAAACATGAATTCTTATTAAGGAATAATAAAGCTTGATTAATAAACAAGAATGAATAATACCAATTGTATTGATGCGAATCAATGGAAAAGTTCAGAACTTTGATATCCGTCGTCAATGAATAATACAAAGAATCTTCGCAAATCTTGCTTCAAATCAATCCAAGAAAAAACTAAAATCTCTAGAAATATCTCTAAGAAAACTAATGAATCTCTAATACTAAGAACGTTCTCCAATAACTCTCTACAAAGGCTCTCAAAACTATCTCTAAAACTGTCTCAGGAATCCTCTTAAAGTTGGCCTTATATACGTCTTCTGATGCAAATCACGAAAGTCCTATTAGTCCTAGTCACAAATTTCATCCAAGTCCAAGCACAAGTCCAAGTTACGGTTCGCCCAAAGAAGTAATACTTGCGAAATCATTTGAAGACCAAACCTTGGATTCTTTTGCTGCCCATGGTCCGTTTGGTTTTAATCATGGATTTACTTGCTTAATTGCTCATTAAGCACGTTAATTGAAGCATTTTGAACAGCCATTTCAGTTGGAGAGCCGTGGGAATGGAGAGGAACTCAAGGAGAAACTTCAATGCATGAATAATGAAGGAGGCGTGAATCAAGGGGGGGTTACAAATGCACCTCCAACGGTTTTCTTGCTGAATTTGTGGCTGTTTGCTTAGCTCATTTACATGAGTTTATTAAGGAAGTTAAGAGGCATATGAAGACCAAGAGGCTGCTGCACTTAGACGTAATCTTAGGCTTAGTTTCATTTTCGTTGTTTAAAGCTTTAATAAATCAGTTTGCTTCTTTAAGTTAAGCAATGATTGTTAGTTCTTTTAGTTGCTTATAAAAGGCATGTAATGATAGTTTGTAATCAGATTTTGAACAATGAAAAAAAAAAGAGCTTTTGCTTGAACCTAAAAACTGATTATTTGTTTGTGAAATAACCGGTTTTTGTACCAAGTTAGACTTGAAGAGATTGAGTGGTCAAGTGAGTAATCCTTCCATACAATTTGAACTTAGTAGGTTGAGTGAGAAATCCTTGCCTTCATATCCTTGTTTGTTAAGTGAGTAATCCTTACAAACCTAAACCTTTCCATTCCTAATTTCCCTCAAATAGCCACGCCACTTTCCAACCCCAAAACCCACCTAAAATCCTACAAAAACCGTACCTAAACACCAACCTTTTCTCAATCTTTTGCTTAAGCTTGATTCATTAACTTGTTTAAACTAATTTCATCTATTAGTTTTTACATCATTTGGCGCGTCAGGTAGGGGGTGTTTCTGTCCAAATGGATCAAGCAAACCCAAATGAAACCATTGACCAAAGGAGACTTAGAATTATGGAGGAAAACCAACAAAGACTCTTGGAAACCAATGAGCAATTACATGGTAATATAATGGCTCTAATGGCTCGTTTGTTGACACAAGAACAAAGGGATGGGCGTCAAAACCCTCCTAGATATGATGACAAGAGTCTAAAGGTGGATGTAGACCTTTTTGATGGTACTCTTGACCCTGTGAAGTACTTGGAGTGGGAGCAATCACTTGAGAGGTACTTTGAGTTCAAAGACGTTGAGGAAGATGAACAAAAGTACAAGATTGCTAAGGTAAAGATAGCCAAGTATGTTGAAACTTGGTTGAAAGGAGTCCAAAGAAAACGAGAAAGCAATGGGAAAACTCGTATTTCTACATGGACCAAGCTCAGGAAGAAACTTAGGGGACGATTTGTTCCTTCTAATTACAAGCAATCCATGTATGTGAAATGGAGTAATTTGCAGCAAGGAGGGAGTAGTGTGGAGGAATACATTAAAGAATTTGAGAAACTTTCCATTGTGTGCGATATAGTGGAAAATGAAGAACTCAAATTAGGGAGGTTTATGGCTGGTTTGGATAAGGACATTTATGAGAAAGTAGAGGTGCAACCCAATCTGACCTTTGATGAAGCTTGTAAGCTTTCGGTGAAATTTGATAATCAAAGGAAGAAGAAGAAACCTTCGAACTCTTTTGACCCAAAATTCAAACGTCCATTCAATCCACCAAAAGAAAACTCTTCTTTCCCAAATTCCACCAAAAGAAACCCAAGTTCCTTTGACCCAAAAGAAAAAGGCAAAAGCTGTCGCCAAAAACCGGGGACTTGAGTGACATAGTGTGTTTTAAGTGTCATGGAAGAGGACACTATAAGAGGGATTGTCCTAATACTAGAGCTTTAACCATGAGAGAGCTAAAAAATATGATGCTCAACCTTTTAGCCTAGATGAGGAGTTAGAGGATGAAAATGTTGTTGAAAAATGACCCTTTGGGATCTTATGATTCTAATGAAGAGGAGGAACAAGGTGATGATTGTTTCCCCGAAAAAAAACAGCCTAGTCTTGAGGAGAGCTTTACAAATGCAAGTTGAGGTTGAAAGAAACCCTTTGCAAAGAGAGAATGTCTTTTTAACCAAAATGCAAGGTTAATGGAGATGTTTGTGACTTAATTGTCGATAGTGGTAGTGAAGCAAATGTTGTGTCAAGTGACCTTGTTAAAAAGCTTGATTTGAAAAACCACTAGACACCCTACCCCTTACAAATTAAGTTGGCTTGATAAGAGTAAGAGTACGGGAGTTAGGAGACAATGTTTAATAAAATTTCAGATTGGATCTTATGTTGATGAGATTTTGTGTGATGTCATTCCTATGGATGCATGTCACGTTTTATTAGGAAGACCATGGCAAAGTGATAGAAAATCAATCCATGATGGTCTAACTAATAACCTATACTATCACCCACCAAGGCAGCAAGAAAGTGTTGCATCCCTTACCACCACAAAAAAAGATTCCCCAAACACAATTCCCACCACCACAAACACCACAAAAAGAGCCCAAAAGAAAGGAAATCTTGTTACTTTCTTTTAAAGAATTCAAAAAGACCTTAGAGAAGGAAGATGAGGTGTTTTTGCTGTTGTCTAAGGAGGAGCATGAAGGGTTTGTTCAACAAAACCCTAGGTTGGCCGAATTAGTCAAAGCTTATGAGGATGTTTTTCCTAATGAGTTACCTTTAGGATTACCTCCCATTCGTGGGATAGAACACCAAATTGACTTGATTCCGGGAGCGCCTCTTCCTAATAAACCCCCTTATAGATGTAATCCCATGGAAACTAAAGAGTTGCAAAAACAAATTGAGGAGTTGATGCAAATGGGTTATGTGAGAGAGTCTATGAGTCCTTGTGCTGTTCCTACTTTGTTAGTGCCTAAAAAAGATGGAACATGGAGGATGTGTATTGATAGTAGGGCTGTGAACAATATAACCACTAAGTATAGGTTTCCCATACCTAGGCTTGATGATATGTTGGATGAGTTGAGTGGGGCTAGAGTGTTTTCAAAAATTGATTTGAGAAGTGGGTATCACCAAATTCGTATGAGGGAGGGTGATGAGTGGAAAACAGCTTTTAAAACCAAGCATGGGTTGTATGAATGGCTTGTTATGCCATTTGGTTTAACAAATGCCCCAAGTACTTTCATGAGGCTTATGAATGAGATGTTGAGACCTTTTTTGGGGAGATTTGTAGTTGTTTACTTAGATGATATTCTCATTTATAGTAAAAATGAGGAAGATCATTTGAGGCACTTGGAGGAGATTTTTAGAACTTTGAGGGAGAAAAAATTGTATGGGAAATTGGAGAAGTGTCATTTTTTGCTAACAGAAATTGTTTTTCTTGGTTACATTGTTTCAGGTGATGGAATCAAGGTGGATCCAAGCAAAATAGAAGCCATTGCTTCGTGGCCTATCCCAAAAACCATAACAGAAGTTCGTTCATTTCATGGACTAACCTCTTTCTATAGGAGGTTCATTAAGAACTTTAGTACCCTCATGGCTCCTATCACCGAGTGTACAAAAAAAGGGAACTTTCAATGGACTTCTCAAGCCCAAGAGGCGTTTGAGTTAGTGAAAAAAAAGATGTGTGAGGCACCTGTTTTAGCCTTACCTGATTTCATGAAACCCTTTGAAGTTGAGTGTGATGCAAGTGGGAAGGGAATAGGGGCTGTCCTAATCCAAGAAAAAAAACCCATTGCCTACTTTAGTGAGAAATTGAGCCAAGGAAAATTGAACTATTCCACTTATGACAAAGATGTGTGTGTGTGTGTGTATATACACATATGTATATATATATATATATATGTGTATATACATATGTGTATATATATATATGTGTGTATATATATATGTTTATATATATATGTGTATATATATATATCTGTGTGTGTGTGTGTGTG
>NW_018744865.1:0-44839 GCF_001683475.1 Chenopodium quinoa
ATTCTACAAAGCACATCAAACAAAGTTATTTGACTCAAATGAAAGTCAAATACATTCTACAAAGCTAATTGAATCAAATGAAAGTCAAACACATTCAAACAAAGCTATTTGAATCAAATGAAAGTCAACATTCTACAAAGCTAATTGAATCAAATGAAAGTCAAACACATTCAAACAAAGCTATTTGAATCAATGAAAGTCAAATACATTCTACAAAGCTATGGAATCAAATAAAAGTCAAACATATTCAAACAAAGCTGTTTGAATCAAATGAAAGTCAAATACGTTCTACAAAGCTATTTAAATAAAATGTCAAATACATTCAACAAAAGCTAATTAAATAAAAAAAAAAGTCAAATACATTCTACAAGCTAATTGAATAAAATGAAAGTCAAATAATTCTACAAAGCTAATTGAATCAAATGAAAGTCAAACACATTCAAACAAAGCTAATTGAATCAAATGAAAGTCAAATACATTCAACAAAGCTAATTGAATCAAATGAAAGTCAAACACATTCAACAAAGCTAATTGAATCAAATGAAAGTCAAAGCACATTCAAACAAAGCTATTGAACAAATGAGAGTCAAATACATTCAAACAAAGCTAATTAAATCAAATAAAAGTAAAATACATTTACAAAGCTAATTGAATCAAATGAAAGTCAAACACATTCAAACAAAGCTTTTAAATCAAATGAAAGTCAAACACATTCAAAAAGAAAAATGAAAGTCAAACACATTCAAACAAATATAAAATCAAATGAAAGTGAAACGCATTCTACAAAGCAAATTGAATTAAATGAAATTCAAACAAATTCAAACAAAGCTATTTGAATCAAATGAAGTCAAATACATTATACAAAGCTAATTGAATCAATTGAAAGTCAAACACATTTTAAACAAAGCTATTTGAATTAAATGAAAGTCAAATACATTCTACAAAGCTAATTGAATCAAATGAAAGTCAAACACATTCAAACAAAGCTAATTGAATCAATTGAAAGTCAAAACACATTCAAACAAATCTATTTGAAATTAAATGAAAGTCGAATACATTCTACAAAGCTAATTGAATCAAATGAAAGTCAAACACATTCAACCAAAGCTAATTGAATCAAATGAAAGTGAAACACATTCAAACAAAGTTATTTAAAGTAAATCAAAGTGAAATGCATTATACAAAGCTAATTGAATCAAATGAAAGTCAAACACATTCAAACAAAGCTATTTGAAGAAAATGAAAGTCAAATACATTCTACAAAGCAAATTGAAACAAATGAAAGTCAAACACAGTCAAACAAAGTTATTTGACTCAAATGAAAAGTCAAATACATTCTACAAAGCTAATTGAATCAAATGAAAGTCAAACACATTCAAAGAAAGCTAATTGAATCAAATGAAAGTCAAACACATTCAAACAAAGCTATTTGAATCAATGGAAAGTCAAATACATTCTACAAAGCTGATGGAATCAAATGAAAGTCAAACACATTCAAACAAAGCTATTTGAATCAAATGAAAGTCAAATACTTTCTACAAAAGCTAATTGAATCAAATAAAAGTGAAACACATTCAAACAAAGCTATTTGAATCAAATGAGAGTCAAATATATTCAAAAAAAGCTAATTAAATCAAATAAAAGTCAAATACATTCTACAAAGCTAAATGAATCAAATGAAAGTCAAATACATTCTACAAAGCTAATTGAATCAAATGAAAGTCAAACACATTCAAATAAAGCTAATTGAATCAAAAGAAAGTCAAATACATTCAACAAAGCTAATTGAATCAAATGAAAGTGAAACACATTCAAACAAAGCTAATTGAATCAAATGAAAGTCAAGCACATTCAAAACAAAGCTATTTAAAAAAAATGAGAGTCAAATACATTCAAACAAAGCTAATTGAATCAAATTAAAGTCAAACACATTCAAACAAAGTATTCAAATTAAATGAAAGTCAAAATACATTCTACAAAGCTAATTGAACCAAATGAAAGTCAAACACATTCAAATAAAGCTATTTGAATCAAATGAAAGTCAAATACATTCTACAAAGCTAATTGAATCAAATGAAATTCAAACACATTCAAACAAAGCTATTTGAATCAAATGAGAGTCAAAATAAATTCAAACAAAGCTATTTGAAGAAAATGAAAGTCAAATACATTCTACAAAGCAAATTGAAACAAATGAAAGTCAAACACAGTCAAACAAAGTCATTTGAGTCAAATGAAAATCAAATACATTCTACAAAGCTAATTGAATCAAATGAAAGTCAAACACATTCAAACAAAGCTATTTGAATCAAATGAAAATTAAATACGTTCTACAAAGCTAATTGTATCAAATGAAAGTCAAACGCAATCAAATAAAGCTATTTGAGTCAAATGAAAGTCAAACACATTCAAACAAAGCTATTTGAAAAAAATTAAAGTCAAACACATTCAAACAAAGCTATTTGAATCAAATGAGAGTCAAATACATTCAAACAAAGCTAATTAAATGAAATAAAAGTCTAATACATTCTACAAAGCTAATTAAATCAAAAAAAGTCTAATACATTCTACACATTCAAACAAAGCTATTTGAAGAAAATGAAAGTCAAATACATTCTACAAAGCAAATTGAAACAAATGAAAGTCAAACACATTCAAACAAAGCTATTAGAATCAATTGAAAGTCAAATACATTCTACAAAGCTGATGGAATCAAATGAAAGTCAAACACATTCAAACAAAGCTATTTGAATCAAATGGAAGTCAAATACGTTCTACAACGCTAATTGTATCAAATGAAAGTCAAACGCAATCAAATAAAGCTAATTGAGTCAAATGAAAGTCAAACACATTCAACAAAACTAATTGAATCAAATGAAAGTCAAACACATTCAAACAAAGCTATTTTAATCAAATGAAAGTCAAATACATTCTACAAAGCTAATTGAATCAAATGAAAGTCAAACACATTCAAACAAAGGTATTTGAATCAAATGAAAGTCAAATACATTCAACAAAGCTAATTGAATCAAATGAAAGTCAAACACATTCAAACAAAGCTAATTGAATCAAATGAAAGTCAAGCACATTCAAACAAAGCTATTTGAATCAAATGATAGTCAAATACATTCAAACAAAGCTAATTAAATAAAAAAAAAAGTCAAATACATTCTACAAAGCTAATTGAATAAAATGAAAGTCAAATACATTCTACAAAGCTAATTGAATCAAATGAAAGTCAAACTCATTCAAACAAAGCTAATTGAATCAAATGAAAGTCAAATACATTCAACAAAGCTAATTGAATCAAATGAAAGTCAAACACATTCAAACAAAGCTAATTGAATCAAATGAAAGTCAAGCACATTCAAACAAAGCTATTTGAATCAAATGAGAGTCAAATACATTCAAACAAAGCTAATTAAATCAAATAAAAGTAAAATACATTTTACAAAGCTAATTGAATCAAATGAAAGTCAAACACATTCAAACAAAGCCTTTTAAATCAAATGAAAGTCAAACACATTCAAAAAAAGCTTTTTAATTTAAATGAAAGTCAAACACATTCAAACAAAGCTATATAAATCAAATGAAAGTGAAACGCATTCTACAAAGCAAATTGAATTAAATGAAATTCAAACAAATTCAAACAAAGCTATTTGAATCAAATGACAGTCAAATACATTATACAAAGCTAATTGAATCAATTGAAAGTCAAACACATTTAAACAAAGCTATTTGAATTAAATGAAAGTCAAATACATTCTACAAAGCTAATTGAATCAAATGAAAGTCAAACACATTCAAACAAAGCTAATTGAATCAATTGAAAGTCAAACACATTCAAACAAATCTATTTGAATTAAATGAAAGTCGAATACATTCTACAAAGCTAATTGAATCAAATGAAAGTCAAACACATTCAACCAAAGCTAATTGAATCAAATGAAAGTGAAACACATTCAAACAAAGTTATTTAAAGTAAATCAAAGTGAAATGCATTATACAAAGCTAATTGAATCAAATGAAAGTCAAACACATTCAAACAAAGCTATTTGAAGAAAATGAAAGTCAAATACATTCTACAAAGCAAATTGAAACAAATGAAAGTCAAACACAGTCAAACAAAGTTATTTGACTCAAATGAAAGTCAAATACATTCTACAAAGCTAATTGAATCAAATGAAAGTCAAACACATTCAAAGAAAGCTAATTGAATCAAATGAAAGTCAAACACATTCAAACAAAGCTATTTGAATCAATGGAAAGTCATATACATTCTACAAAGCTGATGGAATCAAATGAAAGTCAAACACATTCAAACAAAGCTATTTGAATCAAATGAAAGTCAAATACTTTCTACAAAGCTAATTGAATCAAATAAAAGTGAAACACATTCAAACAAAGCTATTTGAATCAAATGAGAGTCAAATATATTCAAAAAAAGCTAATTAAATCAAATAAAAGTCAAATACATTCTACAAAGCTAAATGAATCAAATGAAAGTCAAATACATTCTACAAAGCTAATTGAATCAAATGAAAGTCAAACACATTCAAATAAAGCTAATTGAATCAAAAGAAAGTCAAATACATTCAACAAAGCTAATTGAATCAAATGAAAGTCAAACACATTCAAACAAAGCTAATTGAATCAAATGAAAGTCAAGCACATTCAAACAAAGCTATTTAAAAAAAATGAGAGTCAAATACATTCAAACAAAGCTAATTGAATCAAATTAAAGTCAAACACATTCAAACAAAGTATTCAAATTAAATGAAAGTCAAATACATTCTACAAAGCTAATTGAACCAAATGAAAGTCAAACACATTCAAATAAAGCTATTTGAATCAAATGAAAGTCAAATACATTCTACAAAGCTAATTGAATCAAATGAAATTCAAACACATTCAAACAAAGCTATTTGAATCAAATGAGAGTCAAAATAAATTCAAACAAAGCTATTTGAAGAAAATGAAAGTCAAATACATTCTACAAAGCAAATTGAAACAAATGAAAGTCAAACACAGTCAAACAAAGTCATTTGAGTCAAATGAAAATCAAATACATTCTACAAAGCTAATTGAATCAAATGAAAGTCAAACACATTCAAACAAAGCTATTTGAATCAAATGAAAATTAAATACGTTCTACAAAGCTAATTGTATCAAATGAAAGTCAAACGCAATCAAATAAAGCTATTTGAGTCAAATGAAAGTCAAACACATTCAAACAAAGCTATTTGAAAAAAATTAAAGTCAAACACATTCAAACAAAGCTATTTGAATCAAATGAGAGTCAAATACATTCAAACAAAGCTAATTAAATGAAATAAAAGTCTAATACATTCTACAAAGCTAATTAAATCAAAAAAAGTCTAATACATTCTACACATTCAAACAAAGCTATTTGAAGAAAATGAAAGTCAAATACATTCTACAAAGCAAATTGAAACAAATGAAAGTCAAACACATTCAAACAAAGCTATTAGAATCAATTGAAAGTCAAATACATTCTACAAAGCTGATGGAATCAAATGAAAGTCAAACACATTCAAACAAAGCTATTTGAATCAAATGGAAGTCAAATACGTTCTACAAAGCTAATTGTATCAAATGAAAGTCAAACGCATTCAACCAAAGCTAATTGAATCAAATGAAAGTGAAACACATTCAAACAAAGTTATTTAAAGTAAATCAAAGTGAAATGCATTATACAAAGCTAATTGAATCAAATGAAAGTCAAACACATTCAAACAAAGCTATTTGAAGAAAATGAAAGTCAAATACATTCTACAAAGCAAATTGAAACAAATGAAAGTCAAACACAGTCAAACAAAGTTATTTGACTCAAATGAAAGTCAAATACATTCTACAAAGCTAATTGAATCAAATGAAAGTCAAACACATTCAAAGAAAGCTAATTGAATCAAATGAAAGTCAAACACATTCAAACAAAGCTATTTGAATCAATGGAAAGTCAAATACATTCTACAAAGCTGATGGAATCAAATGAAAGTCAAACACATTCAAACAAAGCTATTTGAATCAAATGAAAGTCAAATACTTTCTACAAAGCTAATTGAATCAAATAAAAGTGAAACACATTCAAACAAAGCTATTTGAATCAAATGAGAGTCAAATATATTCAAAAAAAAGCTAATTAAATCAAATAAAAGTCAAATACATTCTACAAAGCTAAATGAATCAAATGAAAGTCAAATACATTCTACAAAGCTAATTGAATCAAATGAAAGTCAAACACATTCAAATAAAGCTAATTGAATCAAAAGAAAGTCAAATACATTCAACAAAGCTAATTGAATCAAATGAAAGTGAAACACATTCAAACAAAGCTAATTGAATCAAATGAAAGTCAAGCACATTCAAACAAAGCTATTTAAAAAAAATGAGAGTCAAATACATTCAAACAAAGCTAATTGAATCAAATTAAAGTCAAACACATTCAAACAAAGTATTCAAATTAAATGAAAGTCAAATACATTCTACAAAGCTAATTGAACCAAATGAAAGTCAAACACATTCAAATAAAGCTATTTGAATCAAATGAAAGTCAAATACATTCTACAAAGCTAATTGAATCAAATGAAATTCAAACACATTCAAACAAAGCTATTTGAATCAAATGAGAGTCAAAATAAATTCAAACAAAGCTATTTGAAGAAAATGAAAGTCAAATACATTCTACAAAGCAAATTGAAACAAATGAAAGTCAAACACAGTCAAACAAAGTCATTTGAGTCAAATGAAAATCAAATACATTCTACAAAGCTAATTGAATCAAATGAAAGTCAAACACATTCAAACAAAGCTATTTGAATCAAATGAAAATTAAATACGTTCTACAAAGCTAATTGTATCAAATGAAAGTCAAACGCAATCAAATAAAGCTATTTGAGTCAAATGAAAGTCAAACACATTCAAACAAAGCTATTTGAAAAAAATTAAAGTCAAACACATTCAAACAAAGCTATTTGAATCAAATGAGAGTCAAATACATTCAAACAAAGCTAATTAAATGAAATAAAAGTCTAATACATTCTACAAAGCTAATTAAATCAAAAAAAGTCTAATACATTCTACACATTCAAACAAAGCTATTTGAAGAAAATGAAAGTCAAATACATTCTACAAAGCAAATTGAAACAAATGAAAGTCAAACACATTCAAACAAAGCTATTAGAATCAATTGAAAGTCAAATACATTCTACAAAGCTGATGGAATCAAATGAAAGTCAAACACATTCAAACAAAGCTATTTGAATCAAATGGAAGTCAAATACGTTCTACAACGCTAATTGTATCAAATGAAAGTCAAACGCAATCAAATAAAGCTAATTGAGTCAAATGAAAGTCAAACACATTCAACAAAACTAATTGAATCAAATGAAAGTCAAACACATTCAAACAAAGCTATTTTAATCAAATGAAAGTCAAATACATTCTACAAAGCTAATTGAATCAAATGAAAGTCAAACACATTCAAACAAAGGTATTTGAATCAAATGAAAGTCAAATACATTCAACAAAGCTAATTGAATCAAATGAAAGTCAAACACATTCAAACAAAGCTAATTGAATCAAATGAAAGTCAAGCACATTCAAACAAAGCTATTTGAATCAAATGATAGTCAAATACATTCAAACAAAGCTAATTAAATAAAAAAAAAAGTCAAATACATTCTACAAAGCTAATTGAATAAAATGAAAGTCAAATACATTCTACAAAGCTAATTGAATCAAATGAAAGTCAAACACATTCAAACAAAGCTAATTGAATCAAATGAAAGTCAAATACATTCAACAAAGCTAATTGAATCAAATGAAAGTCAAACACATTCAAACAAAGCTAATTGAATCAAATGAAAGTCAAGCACATTCAAACAAAGCTATTTGAATCAAATGAGAGTCAAATACATTCAAACAAAGCTAATTAAATCAAATAAAAGTAAAATACATTTTACAAAGCTAATTGAATCAAATGAAAGTCAAACACATTCAAACAAAGCCTTTTAAATCAAATGAAAGTCAAACACATTCAAAAAAAGCTTTTTAATTTAAATGAAAGTCAAACACATTCAAACAAAGCTATATAAATCAAATGAAAGTGAAACGCATTCTACAAAGCAAATTGAATTAAATGAAATTCAAACAAATTCAAACAAAGCTATTTGAATCAAATGACAGTCAAATACATTATACAAAGCTAATTGAATCAATTGAAAGTCAAACACATTTAAACAAAGCTATTTGAATTAAATGAAAGTCAAATACATTCTACAAAGCTAATTGAATCAAATGAAAGTCAAACACATTCAAACAAAGCTAATTGAATCAATTGAAAGTCAAACACATTCAAACAAATCTATTTGAATTAAATGAAAGTCGAATACATTCTACAAAGCTAATTGAATCAAATGAAAGTCAAACACATTCAACCAAAGCTAATTGAATCAAATGAAAGTGAAACACATTCAAACAAAGTTATTTAAAGTAAATCAAAGTGAAATGCATTATACAAAGCTAATTGAATCAAATGAAAGTCAAACACATTCAAACAAAGCTATTTGAAGAAAATGAAAGTCAAATACATTCTACAAAGCAAATTGAAACAAATGAAAGTCAAACACAGTCAAACAAAGTTATTTGACTCAAATGAAAGTCAAATACATTCTACAAAGCTAATTGAATCAAATGAAAGTCAAACACATTCAAAGAAAGCTAATTGAATCAAATGAAAGTCAAACACATTCAAACAAAGCTATTTGAATCAATGGAAAGTCATATACATTCTACAAAGCTGATGGAATCAAATGAAAGTCAAACACATTCAAACAAAGCTATTTGAATCAAATGAAAGTCAAATACTTTCTACAAAGCTAATTGAATCAAATAAAAGTGAAACACATTCAAACAAAGCTATTTGAATCAAATGAGAGTCAAATATATTCAAAAAAAGCTAATTAAATCAAATAAAAGTCAAATACATTCTACAAAGCTAAATGAATCAAATGAAAGTCAAATACATTCTACAAAGCTAATTGAATCAAATGAAAGTCAAACACATTCAAATAAAGCTAATTGAATCAAAAGAAAGTCAAATACATTCAACAAAGCTAATTGAATCAAATGAAAGTCAAACACATTCAAACAAAGCTAATTGAATCAAATGAAAGTCAAGCACATTCAAACAAAGCTATTTAAAAAAAATGAGAGTCAAATACATTCAAACAAAGCTAATTGAATCAAATTAAAGTCAAACACATTCAAACAAAGTATTCAAATTAAATGAAAGTCAAATACATTCTACAAAGCTAATTGAACCAAATGAAAGTCAAACACATTCAAATAAAGCTATTTGAATCAAATGAAAGTCAAATACATTCTACAAAGCTAATTGAATCAAATGAAATTCAAACACATTCAAACAAAGCTATTTGAATCAAATGAGAGTCAAAATAAATTCAAACAAAGCTATTTGAAGAAAATGAAAGTCAAATACATTCTACAAAGCAAATTGAAACAAATGAAAGTCAAACACAGTCAAACAAAGTCATTTGAGTCAAATGAAAATCAAATACATTCTACAAAGCTAATTGAATCAAATGAAAGTCAAACACATTCAAACAAAGCTATTTGAATCAAATGAAAATTAAATACGTTCTACAAAGCTAATTGTATCAAATGAAAGTCAAACGCAATCAAATAAAGCTATTTGAGTCAAATGAAAGTCAAACACATTCAAACAAAGCTATTTGAAAAAAATTAAAGTCAAACACATTCAAACAAAGCTATTTGAATCAAATGAGAGTCAAATACATTCAAACAAAGCTAATTAAATGAAATAAAAGTCTAATACATTCTACAAAGCTAATTAAATCAAAAAAAGTCTAATACATTCTACACATTCAAACAAAGCTATTTGAAGAAAATGAAAGTCAAATACATTCTACAAAGCAAATTGAAACAAATGAAAGTCAAACACATTCAAACAAAGCTATTAGAATCAATTGAAAGTCAAATACATTCTACAAAGCTGATGGAATCAAATGAAAGTCAAACACATTCAAACAAAGCTATTTGAATCAAATGGAAGTCAAATACGTTCTACAAAGCTAATTGTATCAAATGAAAGTCAAACGCATTCAACCAAAGCTAATTGAATCAAATGAAAGTGAAACACATTCAAACAAAGTTATTTAAAGTAAATCAAAGTGAAATGCATTATACAAAGCTAATTGAATCAAATGAAAGTCAAACACATTCAAACAAAGCTATTTGAAGAAAATGAAAGTCAAATACATTCTACAAAGCAAATTGAAACAAATGAAAGTCAAACACAGTCAAACAAAGTTATTTGACTCAAATGAAAGTCAAATACATTCTACAAAGCTAATTGAATCAAATGAAAGTCAAACACATTCAAAGAAAGCTAATTGAATCAAATGAAAGTCAAACACATTCAAACAAAGCTATTTGAATCAATGGAAAGTCAAATACATTCTACAAAGCTGATGGAATCAAATGAAAGTCAAACACATTCAAACAAAGCTATTTGAATCAAATGAAAGTCAAATACTTTCTACAAAGCTAATTGAATCAAATAAAAGTGAAACACATTCAAACAAAGCTATTTGAATCAAATGAGAGTCAAATATATTCAAAAAAAGCTAATTAAATCAAATAAAAGTCAAATACATTCTACAAAGCTAAATGAATCAAATGAAAGTCAAATACATTCTACAAAGCTAATTGAATCAAATGAAAGTCAAACACATTCAAATAAAGCTAATTGAATCAAAAGAAAGTCAAATACATTCAACAAAGCTAATTGAATCAAATGAAAGTCAAACACATTCAAACAAAGCTAATTGAATCAAATGAAAGTCAAGCACATTCAAACAAAGCTATTTAAAAAAAATGAGAGTCAAATACATTCAAACAAAGCTAATTGAATCAAATTAAAGTCAAACACATTCAAACAAAGTATTCAAATTAAATGAAAGTCAAATACATTCTACAAAGCTAATTGAACCAAATGAAAGTCAAACACATTCAAATAAAGCTATTTGAATCAAATGAAAGTCAAATACATTCTACAAAGCTAATTGAATCAAATGAAATTCAAACACATTCAAACAAAGCTATTTGAATCAAATGAGAGTCAAAATAAATTCAAACAAAGCTATTTGAAGAAAATGAAAGTCAAATACATTCTACAAAGCAAATTGAAACAAATGAAAGTCAAACACAGTCAAACAAAGTCATTTGAGTCAAATGAAAATCAAATACATTCTACAAAGCTAATTGAATCAAATGAAAGTCAAAAACATTCAAACAAAGCTATTTGAATCAAATGAAAATTAAATACGTTCTACAAAGCTAATTGTATCAAATGAAAGTCAAACGCAATCAAATAAAGCTATTTGAGTCAAATGAAAGTCAAACACATTCAAACAAAGCTATTTGAAAAAAATTAAAGTCAAACACATTCAAACAAAGCTATTTGAATCAAATGAGAGTCAAATACATTCAAACAAAGCTAATTAAATGAAATAAAAGTCTAATACATTCTACAAAGCTAATTAAATCAAAAAAAGTCTAATACATTCTACACATTCAAACAAAGCTATTTGAAGAAAATGAAAGTCAAATACATTCTACAAAGCAAATTGAAACAAATGAAAGTCAAACACATTCAAACAAAGCTATTAGAATCAATTGAAAGTCAAATACATTCTACAAAGCTGATGGAATCAAATGAAAGTCAAACACATTCAAACAAAGCTATTTGAATCAAATGGAAGTCAAATACGTTCTACAAAGCTAATTGTATCAAATGAAAGTCAAACGCAATCAAATAAAGCTAATTGAGTCAAATGAAAGTCAAACACATTCAACAAAACTAATTGAATCAAATGAAAGTCAAACACATTCAAACAAAGCTATTTTAATCAAATGAAAGTCAAATACATTCTACAAAGCTAATTGAATCAAATGAAAGTCAAACACATTCAAACAAAGGTATTTGAATCAAATGAAAGTCAAATACATTCAACAAAGCTAATTGAATCAAATGAAAGTCAAACACATTCAAACAAAGCTAATTGAATCAAATGAAAGTCAAGCACATTCAAACAAAGCTATTTAAAAAAAATGAGAGTCAAATACATTCAAACAAAGCTAATTGAATCAAATTAAAGTCAAACACATTCAAACAAAGTATTCAAATTAAATGAAAGTCAAATACATTCTACAAAGCTAATTGAACCAAATGAAAGTCAAACACATTCAAATAAAGCTATTTGAATCAAATGAAAGTCAAATACATTCTACAAAGCTAATTGAATCAAATGAAATTCAAACACATTCAAACAAAGCTATTTGAATCAAATGAGAGTCAAAATAAATTCAAACAAAGCTATTTGAAGAAAATGAAAGTCAAATACATTCTACAAAGCAAATTGAAACAAATGAAAGTCAAACACAGTCAAACAAAGTCATTTGAGTCAAATGAAAATCAAATACATTCTACAAAGCTAATTGAATCAAATGAAAGTCAAAAACATTCAAACAAAGCTATTTGAATCAAATGAAAATTAAATACGTTCTACAAAGCTAATTGTATCAAATGAAAGTCAAACGCAATCAAATAAAGCTATTTGAGTCAAATGAAAGTCAAACACATTCAAACAAAGCTATTTGAAAAAAATTAAAGTCAAACACATTCAAACAAAGCTATTTGAATCAAATGAGAGTCAAATACATTCAAACAAAGCTAATTAAATGAAATAAAAGTCTAATACATTCTACAAAGCTAATTAAATCAAAAAAAGTCTAATACATTCTACACATTCAAACAAAGCTATTTGAAGAAAATGAAAGTCAAATACATTCTACAAAGCAAATTGAAACAAATGAAAGTCAAACACATTCAAACAAAGCTATTAGAATCAATTGAAAGTCAAATACATTCTACAAAGCTGATGGAATCAAATGAAAGTCAAACACATTCAAACAAAGCTATTTGAATCAAATGGAAGTCAAATACGTTCTACAAAGCTAATTGTATCAAATGAAAGTCAAACGCAATCAAATAAAGCTAATTGAGTCAAATGAAAGTCAAACACATTCAACAAAACTAATTGAATCAAATGAAAGTCAAACACATTCAAACAAAGCTATTTTAATCAAATGAAAGTCAAATACATTCTACAAAGCTAATTGAATCAAATGAAAGTCAAACACATTCAAACAAAGGTATTTGAATCAAATGAAAGTCAAATACATTCAACAAAGCTAATTGAATCAAATGAAAGTCAAACACATTCAAACAAAGCTAATTGAATCAAATGAAAGTCAAGCACATTCAAACAAAGCTATTTGAATCAAATGATAGTCAAATACATTCAAACAAAGCTAATTAAATAAAATAAAAGTCTATTACATTTTACAAAGCTAATTGAGTTAAATTAAAGTCAAAAACATTCAAACAAAGTTAATTGAATCAAATAAAAGTCAAACACATTCAAACAAAGATTTCGAATCAAATGAAAGTCAAATACATTCTACAAAGCTAATTGAATCAAATGAAATTCAAACACATTCAAACAAAGCTATTTGAATCAAATGAGAGTCAAATAAATTCAAACAAAGCTAATTAAATCAAATAAAAGTAAAATACATTTTACAAAGCTAATTGAATCAAATGAAAGTCAAACACATTCAAACAAAGCCTTTTATATCAAATGAAATTCAAACGCATTCAAAAAAAGCTTTTTAATTTAAATGAAAGTCAAACACATTCAAACAAAGCTATATAAATCAAATGAAAGTGAAATGCATTCTACAAAGCAAATTGAATTAAATGAAATTCAAACACATTTAAACAAAGCTATTTGAATCAAATGACAGTCAAATACATTCTACAAAGCTAATTGAATCAATTGAAAGTCAAACACATTCAAACAAAGCTATTTGAATTAAATGAAAGTCAAATACATTCTACAAAGCTAATTGAATCAAATGAAATTCAAACACATTCAAACAAAGCTATTTGAATCAAATGAGAGTCAAATAAATTCAAACAAAGCTAATTAAATCAAATAAAAGTAAAATACATTTTACAAAGCTAATTGAATCAAATGAAAGTCAAACACATTCAAACAAAGCCTTTTATATCAAATGAAATTCAAACGCATTCAAAAAAAGCTTTTTAATTTAAATGAAAGTCAAACACATTCAAACAAAGCTATATAAATCAAATGAAAGTGAAATGCATTCTACAAAGCAAATTGAATTAAATGAAATTCAAACACATTTAAACAAAGCTATTTGAATCAAATGACAGTCAAATACATTCTACAAAGCTAATTGAATCAATTGAAAGTCAAACACATTCAAACAAAGCTATTTGAATTAAATGAAAGTCAAATACATTCTACAAAGCTAATTGAATCAAATGAAAGTCAAACACATTCAAACAAAGCTGATTGAATCAATTGAAAGTCAAACACATTCAAACAAATCTATTTGAATTAAATTAAAGTCAAATACATTCTACAAAGCAAATTGAATCAAATGAAAGTCAAACACATTCAAACAAAGCTAATTGAATCAAATGAAAGTCAAACACATTCAAACAAATCTATTTAAATTAAATGAATGTCAAATACATTCTACAAACCTAATTGAATCAAATGAAAGTCAAACACATTCAAACAAAGCTATTTGAAGAAAATGGAAGTGAAATACATTCTACAAAGCAAATTGAAACAAATGAAAGTCAAACACAGTCAAATAAAGTCATTTGAGTCAAATGAAAGTCAAATACATTCTACAAAGCTAATTGAATCAAATGAAAGTCAAACACATTCAAATAAAGCTATTTGAATCAAATGAAAGTTAAATACGTTCTACAAAGCTAATTGTATCAAATGAAAGTCAAACGCAATCAAATAAAGCTATTTGAGTCAAATGAAAGTCAAACACATTCAAACAAAGCTATTTGAATAAAATGAATGTCAAACACATCCAAACAAAGCTATTTGAATCAAATGAGAGTCAAATACATTCAAACAAAGCTAATTAAATCAAATAAAAGTCTAATACATTCTACAAAGCTAATTAAATAAAAAAAAAGTCTAATACATTCTACACATTCAAACAAAGCTATTTAAAGAAAATGAAAGTCAAATACATTCTACAAAGCAAATTGAAACAAATGAAAGTCAAACACATTCAAACAAAGCTATTAGAATCAATTGAAAGTCAAATACATTCTACAAAGCTGATGGAATCAAATGAAAGTCAAACACATTCAAACAAAGCTATTTGAATCAAATGAAAGTCAAATACGTTCTACAAAGCTAATTGTATCAAATGAAAGTCAAACACAATCAAATAAAGCTATTTGAGTCAAATGAAAGTCAAACACATTCAAACAAAGTTGTTTAAATTAAATGAAAGTGAAATGTATTCTATAAAGCTAATTGAATCAAATGAAAGTTAAACGCATTTAAACAAAGCTATTTGAATAAAATGAAAGTCAAATACATTCAACAAAGCTAATTGAATCAAATGAAAGTCAAACACATTCAAACAAAGCTAATTGAATCTGATGACAATCAAGCATATTCAAACAAAGCTATTTTAATCAAATGAAAGTCAAATACATTCTACAAAGCTAATTGAATCAAATGAAAGTCAAACACATTCAAACAAAGCTATTTGAATCAAATGAAAGTCAAACACATTCAAACAAAGCTATTTGAAGAAAATGAAAGTCAAATACATTCTACAAAGCAAATTGAAACAAATGAAAGTCAAACACAGTCAAACAAAGTTATTTGACTCAAATGAAAGTCAAATACATTCTACAAAGCTAATTGAATCAAATGAAAGTCAAACACATTCAAAGAAAGCTAATTGAATCAAATGAAAGTCAAACACATTCAAACAAAGCTATTTGAATCAATGGAAAGTCAAATACATTCTACAAAGCTGATGGAATCAAATGAAAGTCAAACACATTCAAACAAAGCTATTTGAATCAAATGAAAGTCAAATACGTTCTACAAAGCTAATTGAATCAAATAAAAGTGAAACACATTCAAACAAAGCTATTTGAATCAAATGAGAGTCAAATATATTAAAAAAAAGCTAATTAAATCAAATAAAAGTCAAATACATTCTACAAAGCTAAATGAATCAAATGAAAGTCAAATACATTCTACAAAGCTAATTGAATCAAATGAAAGTCAAACACATTCAAATAAAGCTAATTGAATCAAAAGAAAGTCAAATACATTCAACAAAGCTAATTGAATCAAATGAAAGTCAAACACATTCAAACAAAGCTAATTGAATCAAATGAAAGTCAAGCACATTCAAACAAAGCTATTTAAAAAAAATGAGAGTCAAATACATTCAAACAAAGCTAATTGAATCAAATTAAAGTCAAACACATTCAAACAAAGATTTCAAATTAAATGAAAGTCAAATACATTCTACAAAGCTAATTGAACCAAATGAAAGTCAAACACATTCAAATAAAGCTATTTGAATCAAATGAAAGTCAAATACATTCTACAAAGCTAATTGAATCAAATGAAATTCAAACACATTCAAACAAAGCTATTTGAATCAAATGAGAGTCAAAATAAATTCAAACAAAGCTATTTGAAGAAAATGAAAGTCAAATACATTCTACAAAGCAAATTGAAACAAATGAAAGTCAAACACAGTCAAACAAAGTCATTTGAGTCAAATGAAAATCAAATACATTCTACAAAGCTAATTGAATCAAATGAAAGTCAAACACATTCAAACAAAGCTATTTGAATCAAATGAAAGTTAAATACGTTCTACAAAGCTAATTGTATCAAATGAAAGTCAAACGCAATCAAATAAAGCTATTTGAGTCAAATGAAAGTCAAACACATTCAAACAAAGCTATTTGAAAAAAATTAAAGTCAAACACATTCAAACAAAGCTATTTGAATCAAATGAGAGTCAAATACATTCAAACAAAGCTAATTAAATGAAATAAAAGTCTAATACATTCTACAAAGCTAATTAAATCAAAAAAAGTCTAATACATTCTACACATTCAAACAAAGCTATTTGAAGAAAATGAAAGTCAAATACATTCTACAAAGCAAATTGAAACAAATGAAAGTCAAACACATTCAAACAAAGCTATTAGAATCAATTGAAAGTCAAATACATTCTACAATGCTGATGGAATCAAATGAAAGTCAAACACATTCAAACAAAGCTATTTGAATCAAATGGAAGTCAAATACGTTCTACAAAGCTAATTGTATCAAATGAAAGTCAAACGCAATCAAATAAAGCTAATTGAGTCAAATGAAAGTCAAACACATTCAAACAAAGTTGTTTAAATTAAATGAAAGTGAAATGTATTCTACAAAGCTAATTGAATAAAATGAAAGTTAAACGCATTTAAACAAAGCTATTTGAATCAAATGAATGTCAAATACATTCAACAAAACTAATTGAATCAAATGAAAGTCAAACACATTCAAACAAAGCTAATTAAATCAGATGACAGTCAAGCACATTCAAACAAAGCTATTTTAATCAAATGAAAGTCAAATACATTCTACAAAGCTAATTGAATCAAATGAAAGTCAAACACATTCAAACAAAGCTATTTGAATCAAATGAAAGTCAAATACATTCAACAAAGCTAATTGAATCAAATGAAAGTCAAACACATTCAAACAAAGCTAATTGAATCAAATGAAAGTCAAGCACATTCAAACAAAGCTATTTGAATCAAATGATAGTCAAATACATTCAAACAAAGCTAATTAAATAAAATAAAAGTCTATTACATTTTACAAAGCTAATTGAATTAAATTAAAGTCAAACACATTCAAACAAAGTTAATTGAATAAAATAAAAGTCAAACACATTCAAACAAAGATTTCGAATCAAATGAAAGTCAAATACATTCTACAAAGCTAATTGAATCAAATATGAAAGTCAAACACATTCAAATAAAGCTATTTGAATCAAATGAAAGTCAAATACATTCTACAAAGCTAATTGAATCAAATGAAATTCAAACACATTCAAACAAAACTATTTGAATCAAATGAGAGTTAAATAAATTCAAACAAGGCTAATTAAATCAAATAAAAGTAAAATACATTTTACAAAGCTAATTGAATCAAATGAAAGTCAAACACATTCAAACAAAGCCTTTTATATCAAATGAAATTCAAACGCATTCAAAAAAAGCTTTTTAATTTAAATGAAAGTCAAACACATTCAAACAAAGCTATATAAATCAAATGAAAGTGAAAAGCATTCTACAAAGCAAATTGAATTAAATGAAATTCAAACACATTTAAACAAAGCTATTTGAATCAAATGACAGTCAAATACATTCTACAAAGCTAATTGAATCAATTGAAAGTCAAACACGTTCAAACAAAGCTATTTGAATTAAATGAAAGTCAAATACATTCTACAAAGCTAATTGAATCAAATGAAAGTCAAACACATTCAAACAAAGCTGATTGAATCAATTGAAAGTCAAACACATTCAAACAAATCTATTTGAATTAAATGAAAGTCAAATACATTCTACAAAGCAAATTGAATCAAATGAAAGTCAAACACATTCAAACAAAGCTAATTGAATCAAATGAAAGTCAAACACATTCAAACAAATCTATTTAAATTAAATGAATGTCAAATACATTCTACAAACCTAATTGAATCAAATGAAAGTCAAACACATTCAAACAAAGCTATTTGAAGAAAATGGATGTGAAATACATTCTACAAAGCAAATTGAAACAAATGAAAGTCAAACACAGTCAAATAAAGTCATTTGAGTCAAATGAAAGTCAAATACATTCTACAAAGCTAATTGAATCAAATGAAAGTCAAACACATTCAAATAAAGCTATTTGAATCAAATGAAAGTTAAATACGTTCTACAAAGCTAATTGTATCAAATGAAAGTCAAACGCAATCAAATAAAGCTATTTGAGTCAAATGAAAGTCAAACACATTCAAACAAAGCTATTTGAATAAAATGAATGTCAAACACATCCAAACAAAGCTATTTGAATCAAATGAGAGTCAAATACATTCAAACAAAGCTAATTAAATCAAATAAAAGTCTAATACATTCTACAAAGCTAATTAAATAAAAAAAAAGTCTAATACATTCTGCACATTCAAACAAAGCTATTTAAAGAAAATGAAAGTCAAATACATTCTACAAAGCAAATTGAAACAAATGAAAGTCAAACACATTCAAACAAAGCTATTAGAATCAATTGAAAGTCAAATACATTCTACAAAGCTGATGGAATCAAATGAAAGTCAAACACATTCAAACAAAGCTATTTGAATCAAATGAAAGTCAAATACGTTCTACAAAGCTAATTGTATCAAATGAAAGTCAAACGCAATCAAATAAAGCTATTTGAGTCAAATGAAAGTCAAACACATTCAAACAAAGTTGTTTAAATTAAATGAAAGTGAAATGTATTCTATAAAGCTAATTGAATCAAATGAAAGTTAAACGCATTTAAACAAAGCTATTTGAATCAAATGAAAGTCAAATACATTAAAACAAAGCTATTTGAATCAAATGAGAGTCAAATACATTCAAACAAAGCTAATTAAATCAAATAAAAGTCTAATACATTCTACAACGCTAATTGAATCAAATGAAAGTCAAACACATTCAAACAAAGCTATTTGAATCAAATGAAAGTCAAACACATTCAAACAAAGCTATTTGAATCAAATGAGAGTCAAATACATTCAAACAAAGCTAATTAAATCAAATAAAAGTCTAATACATTCTACAAAGCTAATTAAATAAAAAAAAAAGTCTAATACATTCTACACATTCAAACAAAGCTATTTAAAGAAAATGAAAGTCAAATACATTCTACAAAGCAAATTGAAACAAATGAAAGTCAAACACATTCAAACAAAGCTATTAGAATCAATTGAAAGTCAAATACATTCTACAAAGCTGATGGAATCAAATGAAAGTCAAACACATTCAAACAAAGCTATTTGAATCAAATGAAAGTCAAATACGTTCTACAAAGCTAATTGTATCAAATGAAAGTCAAACGCAATCAAATAAAGCTATTTGAGTCAAATGAAAGTCAAACACATTCAAACAAAGTTGTTTAAATTAAATGAAAGTGAAATGTATTCTATAAAGCTAATTGAATCAAATGAAAGTTAAACGCATTTAAACAAAGCTATTTGAATAAAATGAAAGTCAAATACATTCAACAAAGCTAATTGAATCAAATGAAAGTCAAACACATTCAAACAAAGCTAATTGAATCTGATGACAATCAAGCATATTCAAACAAAGCTATTTTAATCAAATGAAAGTCAAATACATTCTACAAAGCTAATTGAATCAAATGAAAGTCAAACACATTCAAACAAAGCTATTTGAATCAAATGAAAGTCAAACACATTCAAACAAAGCTATTTGAAGAAAATGAAAGTCAAATACATTCTACAAAGCAAATTGAAACAAATGAAAGTCAAACACAGTCAAACAAAGTTATTTGACTCAAATGAAAGTCAAATACATTCTACAAAGCTAATTGAATCAAATGAAAGTCAAACACATTCAAAGAAAGCTAATTGAATCAAATGAAAGTCAAACACATTCAAACAAAGCTATTTGAATCAATGGAAAGTCAAATACATTCTACAAAGCTGATGGAATCAAATGAAAGTCAAACACATTCAAACAAAGCTATTTGAATCAAATGAAAGTCAAATACGTTCTACAAAGCTAATTGAATCAAATAAAAGTGAAACACATTCAAACAAAGCTATTTGAATCAAATGAGAGTCAAATATATTAAAAAAAAGCTAATTAAATCAAATAAAAGTCAAATACATTCTACAAAGCTAAATGAATCAAATGAAAGTCAAATACATTCTACAAAGCTAATTGAATCAAATGAAAGTCAAACACATTCAAATAAAGCTAATTGAATCAAAAGAAAGTCAAATACATTCAACAAAGCTAATTGAATCAAATGAAAGTCAAACACATTCAAACAAAGCTAATTGAATCAAATGAAAGTCAAGCACATTCAAACAAAGCTATTTAAAAAAAATGAGAGTCAAATACATTCAAACAAAGCTAATTGAATCAAATTAAAGTCAAACACATTCAAACAAAGATTTCAAATTAAATGAAAGTCAAATACATTCTACAAAGCTAATTGAACCAAATGAAAGTCAAACACATTCAAATAAAGCTATTTGAATCAAATGAAAGTCAAATACATTCTACAAAGCTAATTGAATCAAATGAAATTCAAACACATTCAAACAAAGCTATTTGAATCAAATGAGAGTCAAAATAAATTCAAACAAAGCTATTTGAAGAAAATGAAAGTCAAATACATTCTACAAAGCAAATTGAAACAAATGAAAGTCAAACACAGTCAAACAAAGTCATTTGAGTCAAATGAAAATCAAATACATTCTACAAAGCTAATTGAATCAAATGAAAGTCAAACACATTCAAACAAAGCTATTTGAATCAAATGAAAGTTAAATACGTTCTACAAAGCTAATTGTATCAAATGAAAGTCAAACGCAATCAAATAAAGCTATTTGAGTCAAATGAAAGTCAAACACATTCAAACAAAGCTATTTGAAAAAAATTAAAGTCAAACACATTCAAACAAAGCTATTTGAATCAAATGAGAGTCAAATACATTCAAACAAAGCTAATTAAATGAAATAAAAGTCTAATACATTCTACAAAGCTAATTAAATCAAAAAAAGTCTAATACATTCTACACATTCAAACAAAGCTATTTGAAGAAAATGAAAGTCAAATACATTCTACAAAGCAAATTGAAACAAATGAAAGTCAAACACATTCAAACAAAGCTATTAGAATCAATTGAAAGTCAAATACATTCTACAATGCTGATGGAATCAAATGAAAGTCAAACACATTCAAACAAAGCTATTTGAATCAAATGGAAGTCAAATACGTTCTACAAAGCTAATTGTATCAAATGAAAGTCAAACGCAATCAAATAAAGCTAATTGAGTCAAATGAAAGTCAAACACATTCAAACAAAGTTGTTTAAATTAAATGAAAGTGAAATGTATTCTACAAAGCTAATTGAATAAAATGAAAGTTAAACGCATTTAAACAAAGCTATTTGAATCAAATGAATGTCAAATACATTCAACAAAACTAATTGAATCAAATGAAAGTCAAACACATTCAAACAAAGCTAATTAAATCAGATGACAGTCAAGCACATTCAAACAAAGCTATTTTAATCAAATGAAAGTCAAATACATTCTACAAAGCTAATTGAATCAAATGAAAGTCAAACACATTCAAACAAAGCTATTTGAATCAAATGAAAGTCAAATACATTCAACAAAGCTAATTGAATCAAATGAAAGTCAAACACATTCAAACAAAGCTAATTGAATCAAATGAAAGTCAAGCACATTCAAACAAAGCTATTTGAATCAAATGATAGTCAAATACATTCAAACAAAGCTAATTAAATAAAATAAAAGTCTATTACATTTTACAAAGCTAATTGAATTAAATTAAAGTCAAACACATTCAAACAAAGTTAATTGAATAAAATAAAAGTCAAACACATTCAAACAAAGATTTCGAATCAAATGAAAGTCAAATACATTCTACAAAGCTAATTGAATCAAATATGAAAGTCAAACACATTCAAATAAAGCTATTTGAATCAAATGAAAGTCAAATACATTCTACAAAGCTAATTGAATCAAATGAAATTCAAACACATTCAAACAAAACTATTTGAATCAAATGAGAGTTAAATAAATTCAAACAAGGCTAATTAAATCAAATAAAAGTAAAATACATTTTACAAAGCTAATTGAATCAAATGAAAGTCAAACACATTCAAACAAAGCCTTTTATATCAAATGAAATTCAAACGCATTCAAAAAAAGCTTTTTAATTTAAATGAAAGTCAAACACATTCAAACAAAGCTATATAAATCAAATGAAAGTGAAAAGCATTCTACAAAGAAAATTGAATTAAATGAAATTCAAACACATTTAAACAAAGCTATTTGAATCAAATGACAGTCAAATACATTCTACAAAGCTAATTGAATCAATTGAAAGTCAAACACGTTCAAACAAAGCTATTTGAATTAAATGAAAGTCAAATACATTCTACAAAGCTAATTGAATCAAATGAAAGTCAAACACATTCAAACAAAGCTGATTGAATCAATTGAAAGTCAAACACATTCAAACAAATCTATTTGAATTAAATGAAAGTCAAATACATTCTACAAAGCAAATTGAATCAAATGAAAGTCAAACACATTCAAACAAAGCTAATTGAATCAAATGAAAGTCAAACACATTCAAACAAATCTATTTAAATTAAATGAATGTCAAATACATTCTACAAACCTAATTGAATCAAATGAAAGTCAAACACATTCAAACAAAGCTATTTGAAGAAAATGGATGTGAAATACATTCTACAAAGCAAATTGAAACAAATGAAAGTCAAACACAGTCAAATAAAGTCATTTGAGTCAAATGAAAGTCAAATACATTCTACAAAGCTAATTGAATCAAATGAAAGTCAAACACATTCAAATAAAGCTATTTGAATCAAATGAAAGTTAAATACGTTCTACAAAGCTAATTGTATCAAATGAAAGTCAAACGCAATCAAATAAAGCTATTTGAGTCAAATGAAAGTCAAACACATTCAAACAAAGCTATTTGAATAAAATGAATGTCAAACACATCCAAACAAAGCTATTTGAATCAAATGAGAGTCAAATACATTCAAACAAAGCTAATTAAATCAAATAAAAGTCTAATACATTCTACAAAGCTAATTAAATAAAAAAAAAGTCTAATACATTCTGCACATTCAAACAAAGCTATTTAAAGAAAATGAAAGTCAAATACATTCTACAAAGCAAATTGAAACAAATGAAAGTCAAACACATTCAAACAAAGCTATTAGAATCAATTGAAAGTCAAATACATTCTACAAAGCTGATGGAATCAAATGAAAGTCAAACACATTCAAACAAAGCTATTTGAATCAAATGAAAGTCAAATACGTTCTACAAAGCTAATTGTATCAAATGAAAGTCAAACGCAATCAAATAAAGCTATTTGAGTCAAATGAAAGTCAAACACATTCAAACAAAGTTGTTTAAATTAAATGAAAGTGAAATGTATTCTATAAAGCTAATTGAATCAAATGAAAGTTAAACGCATTTAAACAAAGCTATTTGAATCAAATGAAAGTCAAATACATTAAAACAAAGCTATTTGAATCAAATGAGAGTCAAATACATTCAAACAAAGCTAATTAAATCAAATAAAAGTCTAATACATTCTACAACGCTAATTGAATCAAATGAAAGTCAAACACATTCAAACAAAGCTATTTGAATCAAATGAAAGTCAAACACATTCAAACAAAGCTATTTGAATCAAATGAGAGTCAAATACATTCAAACAAAGCTAATTAAATCAAATAAAAGTCTAATACATTCTACAAAGCTAATTAAATAAAAAAAAAAGTCTAATACATTCTACACATTCAAACAAAGCTATTTAAAGAAAATGAAAGTCAAATACATTCTACAAAGCAAATTGAAACAAATGAAAGTCAAACACATTCAAACAAAGCTATTAGAATCAATTGAAAGTCAAATACATTCTACAAAGCTGATGGAATCAAATGAAAGTCAAACACATTCAAACAAAGCTATTTGAATCAAATGAAAGTCAAATACGTTCTACAAAGCTAATTGTATCAAATGAAAGTCAAACGCAATCAAATAAAGCTATTTGAGTCAAATGAAAGTCAAACACATTCAAACAAAGTTGTTTAAATTAAATGAAAGTGAAATGTATTCTATAAAGCTAATTGAATCAAATGAAAGTTAAACGCATTTAAACAAAGCTATTTGAATCAAATGAAAGTCAAATACATTCAACAAAGCTAATTGAATCAAATGAAAGTCAAACACATTCAAACAAAGCTAATTGAATCTGATGACAATCAAGCATATTCAAACAAAGCTATTTTAATCAAATGAAAGTCAAATACATTCTACAAAGCTAATTGAATCAAATGAAAGTCAAACACATTCAAACAAAGCTATTTGAATCAAATGAAAGTCAAACACATTCAAACAAAGCTATTTGAAGAAAATGAAAGTCAAATACATTCTACAAAGCAAATTGAAACAAATGAAAGTCAAACACAGTCAAACAAAGATATTTGACTCAAATGAAAGTCAAATACATTCTACACAGCTAATTGAATCAAATGAAAGTCAAACACATTCAAAGAAAGCTAATTGAATCAAATGAAAGTCAAACACATTCAAACAAAGCTATTTGAATCAATGGAAAGTCAAATACATTCTACAAAGCTGATGGAATCAAATGAAAGTCAAACACATTCAAACAAAGCTATTTGAATCAAATGAAAGTCAAATACGTTCTACAAAGCTAATTGAATCAAATAAAAGTGAAACACATTCAAACAAAGCTATTTGAATCAAATGAGAGTCAAATATATTAAAAAAAAGCTAATTAAATCAAATAAAAGTCAAATACATTCTACAAAGCTAAATGAATCAAATGAAAGTCAAATACATTCTACAAAGCTAATTGAATCAAATGAAAGTCAAACACATTCAAATAAAGCTAATTGAATCAAAAGAAAGTCAAATACATTCAACAAAGCTAATTGAATCAAATGAAAGTCAAACACATTCAAACAAAGCTAATTGAATCAAATGAAAGTCAAGCACATTCAAACAAAGCTATTTAAAAAAAATGAGAGTCAAATACATTCAAACAAAGCTAATTGAATCAAATTAAAGTCAAACACATTCAAACAAAGATTTCAAATTAAATGAAAGTCAAATACATTCTACAAAGCTAATTGAACCAAATGAAAGTCAAACACATTCAAATAAAGCTATTTGAATCAAATGAAAGTCAAATACATTCTACAAAGCTAATTGAATCAAATGAAATTCAAACACATTCAAACAAAGCTATTTGAATCAAATGAGAGTCAAAATAAATTCAAACAAAGCTATTTGAAGAAAATGAAAGTCAAATACATTCTACAAAGCAAATTGAAACAAATGAAAGTCAAACACAGTCAAACAAAGTCATTTGAGTCAAATGAAAATCAAATACATTCTACAAAGCTAATTGAATCAAATGAAAGTCAAACACATTCAAACAAAGCTATTTGAATCAAATGAAAGTTAAATACGTTCTACAAAGCTAATTGTATCAAATGAAAGTCAAACGCAATCAAATAAAGCTATTTGAGTCAAATGAAAGTCAAACACATTCAAACAAAGCTATTTGAAAAAAATTAAAGTCAAACACATTCAAACAAAGCTATTTGAATCAAATGAGAGTCAAATACATTCAAACAAAGCTAATTAAATGAAATAAAAGTCTAATACATTCTACAAAGCTAATTAAATCAAAAAAAGTCTAATACATTCTACACATTCAAACAAAGCTATTTGAAGAAAATGAAAGTCAAATACATTCTACAAAGCAAATTGAAACAAATGAAAGTCAAACACATTCAAACAAAGCTATTAGAATCAATTGAAAGTCAAATACATTCTACAAAGCTGATGGAATCAAATGAAAGTCAAACACATTCAAACAAAGCTATTTGAATCAAATGGAAGTCAAATACGTTCTACAAAGCTAATTGTATCAAATGAAAGTCAAACGCAATCAAATAAAGCTAATTGAGTCAAATGAAAGTCAAACACATTCAAACAAAGTTGTTTAAATTAAATGAAAGTGAAATGAATTCTACAAAGCTAATTGAATAAAATGAAAGTTAAACGCATTTAAACAAAGCTATTTGAATCAAATGAATGTCAAATACATTCAACAAAACTAATTGAATCAAATGAAAGTCAAACACATTCAAACAAAGCTAATTAAATCAGATGACAGTCAAGCACATTCAAACAAAGCTATTTTAATCAAATGAAAGTCAAATACATTCTACAAAGCTAATTGAATCAAATGAAAGTCAAACACATTCAAACAAAGCTATTTGAATCAAATGAAAGTCAAATACATTCAACAAAGCTAATTGAATCAAATGAAAGTCAAACACATTCAAACAAAGCTAATTGAATCAAATGAAAGTCAAGCACATTCAAACAAAGCTATTTGAATCAAATGATAGTCAAATACATTCAAACAAAGCTAATTAAATAAAATAAAAGTCTATTACATTTTACAAAGCTAATTGAATTAAATTAAAGTCAAACACATTCAAACAAAGTTAATTGAATCAAATAAAAGTCAAACACATTCAAACAAAGATTTCGAATCAAATGAAAGTCAAATACATTCTACAAAGCTAATTGAATCAAATATGAAAGTCAAACACATTCAAATAAAGCTATTTGAATCAAATGAAAGTCAAATACATTCTACAAAGCTAATTGAATCAAATGAAATTCAAACACATTCAAACAAAGCTATTTGAATCAAATGAGAGTTAAATAAATTCAAACAAAGCTAATTAAATCAAATAAAAGTAAAATACATTTTACAAAGCTAATTGAATCAAATGAAAGTCAAACACATTCAAACAAAGCCTTTTATATCAAATGAAATTCAAACGCATTCAAAAAAAGCTTTTTAATTTAAATGAAAGTCAAACACATTCAAACAAAGCTATATAAATTAAATGAAAGTGAAAAGCATTCTACAAAGCAAATTGAATTAAATGAAATTCAAACACATTTAAACAAAGCTATTTGAATCAAATGACAGTCAAATACATTCTAAAAAGCTAATTGAATCAATTGAAAGTCAAACACGTTCAAACAAAGCTATTTGAATTAAATGAAAGTCAAATACATTCTACATAGCTAATTGAATCAAATGAAAGTCAAACACATTCAAACAAAGCTGATTGAATCAATTGAATGTCAAACACATTCAAACAAATCTATTTGAATTAAATGAAAGTCAAATACATTCTACAAAGCAAATTGAATCAAATGAAAGTCAAACACATTCAAACAAAGCTAATTGAATCAAATGAAAGTCAAACACATTCAAACAAATCTATTTAAATTAAATGAATGTCAAATACATTCTACAAACCTAATTGAATCAAATGAAAGTCAAACACATTCAAACAAAGCTATTTGAAGAAAATGGAAGTGAAATACATTCTACAAAGCAAATTGAAACAAATGAAAGTCAAACACAGTCAAATAAAGTCATTTGAGTCAAATGAAAGTCAAATACATTCTACAAAGCTAATTGAATCAAATGAAAGTCAAACACATTCAAATAAAGCTATTTGAATCAAATGAAAGTTAAATACGTTCTACAAAGCTAATCGTATCAAATGAAAGTCAAACGCAATAAAATAAAGCTATTTGAGTCAAATGAAAGTCAAACACATTCAAACAAAGCTATTTGAATAAAATGAATGTCAAACACATCCAAACAAAGCTATTTGAATCAAATGAGAGTCAAATACATTCAAACAAAGCTAATTAAATCAAATAAAAGTCTAATACATTCTACAAAGCTAATTAAATAAAAAAAAAGTCTAATACATTCTGCACATTCAAACAAAGCTATTTAAAAAAAATGAAAGTCAAATACATTCTACAAAGCAAATTGAAACAAATGAAAGTCAAACACATTCAAACAAAGCTATTAGAATCAATTGAAAGTCAAATTTATTCTACAAAGCTGATGGAATCAAATGAAAGTCAAACACATTCAAATAAAGCTATTTGAATCAAATGAAAGTCAAATACGTTCTACAAAGCTAATTGTATCAAATGAAAGTCAAACGCAATCAAATAAAGCTATTTGAGTCAAATGAAAGTCAAACACATTCAAACAAAATTGTTTAAATTAAATGAAAGTGAAATGTATTCTATAAAGCTAATTGAATCAAATGAAAGTCAAATACATTCAAACAAAGCTATTTGAATCAAATGAGAGTCAAATACATTCAAACAAAGCTAATTAAATCAAATATAAGTCTAATACATTCTACAACGCTAATTGAATCAAATGAAAGTCAAACACATTCAAACAAAGCTATTTGAATCAAATGAAAGTCAAACACATTCAAACAAAGCTATTTGAATCAAATGAGAGTCAAATACATTCAAACAAAGCTAATTAAATCAAATAAAAGTCTAATACATTCTACAACGCTAATTGAATCAAATGAAAGTCAAACACATTCAAACAAAGCTATTTGAATCAAATGAAAGTCAAATACATTCAACAAAGCTAATTGAATCAAATGAAAGTCAAACACATTCAAACAAAGCTAATTGAATCAAATGAAAGTCAAGCACATTCAAACAAAGCTATTTGAATCAAATGATAGTCAAATACATTCAAACAAAGCTAATTAAATAAAATAAAAGTCTATTACATTTTACAAAGCTAATTGAATTAAATTAAAGTCAAACACATTCAAACAAAGCTAATTGAATCAAATAAAAGTCAAACACATTCAAACAAAGATTTCGAATCAAATGAAAGTCAAATACATTCTACAAAGCTAATTGAATCAAATATGAAAGTCAAACACATTCAAATAAAGCTATTTGAATCAAATGAAAGTCAAATACATTCTAAAAAGCTAATTGAATCAAATGAATGTCAAACACATTCGAACAAAGCTATTTGAATCAAATGAAAGTCAAATACATTCAACAAAGCTAATTGAATCAAATGAAAGTCAAACACATTCAAACAAAGCTAATTGAATCAGATGAAAATCAAGCACATTCAAACAAAGCTATTTTAATCAAATGAAAGTCAAATACATTCTACAAAGCTAATTGAATCAAATGAAAGTCAAACACTTTCAAACAAAGCTATTTGAATAAAATGAAAGTCAAACACATTCAAACAAAGCTATTTGAATCAAATGAGAGTCAAATATATTCAAACAAAGCTAATTAAATCAAATAAAAGTCTAATACATTCTACAAAGCTAATTGAATTAAATTCAAGTCAAACACATTTAAACAAAGCTAATTGATTCAAATGAAAGTCAAACACATTCAAACAAAGATTTCGAATCAAATGAAATTCAAATACATTCTACAAAGCTAATTGAATCAAATGAAAGTCAAACACATTCAAATAAAGCTATTTGAATCAAATGAAAGTCAAATGCATTCTACAAAGCTAATTGAATCAAATGAAAGTCAAACACATTCAAACAAAGCTATTTGAATCGAATGAGAGTCAAATAAATTCAAACAAAGCTAATTAAATCAAATGAAAGTCAAACATATTCAAACAAAGCTATATAAATCAAATGAAAGTAACAATGCATTCTACAAAGCTAATTGAATTAAATGAAATTCAAACACATTCAAACAAAGCTATTTTAATTAAATGAATGTCAAATACATTCTACAAAGCTAATTGAATCAAATAAAAGTCAAACACATTCAAACAAAGCTATTTGAGTCAAATGAAAGTCAAATACATTCAACAAAGCTAAGTGAATCAAATGAAAAACAAACACATTCTACAAAGCTAATTGAATCAAATGAAAGTCAAACACATTCAAACAAAGCTAATTGCATCAAATGAAAGTCAAACACATTCAAACAAAGATTTCGAATCAAATGAAAATCAAATACATTCTACAAAGCTAATTGAATCAAATGAAATTCAAACACATTCAAACAAAGCTATTTGAATCAAATGAGAGTCAAATAAATTCAAACAAAGCTAATTAAATCAAATAAAAGTAAAATACATTCCATAAAGCTAATTGAATCAAATGAAAGTAAAACACATTCAAACAAAGCCTTTTAAATCAAATGAAAGTCAAACACATTCAAAAAGAGCTTTTTAATTTAAATGAAAGTCAAATACATTCAAACAAAGCTGTATAAATCAAATGAAAGTAAAAATGCATTCTACAAAGCTAATTGAATTAAATGAAATTCAAACACATTCAAATAAAGCTATTTGAATCAAATGACAGTCAAATACATTCTACAAAGCTAATTGAATCAATTGAAAGTCAAACACATTCAAACAAAGCTATTTGAATCAAATGAAAATCAAAAATATTCTACAAAGCTAATTGAAACAAATGAAAGTCAAACACATTCAAACAAAGCTAATTGAATCAAATGAAAGTCAAACACATTCAAACAAAGCTATTTTAATTAAATGAATGTCAAATACATTCTACAAAGCTAATTAAAAGAAATGAAAGTCAAACACATTCAAACAAAGCTATTTGAATCAAATGAAAGTCAAATACATTCTACAAAGCTAATTGAATCAAATGAAAGTCAAATACATTCAACAAAGCTAATTGAATCAAATGAAAGTCAAACACATTCAAACAAAGCTAATTGAATCAGATGAAAGTCAAGCACATTCAAACAAAGCTATTTTAATCAAATGAAAGTTAAATACATTCTACAAAGCTAATTGAATCAAATGAAAGTCAAACACATTCAAACAAAGCTATTTGAATAAAATGAAAGTCAAACACATTCAAACAAAGCTATTTGAATCAAATGAGAGTCAAATACATTCAAACAAAGCTAATTAAACCAAATAAAAGTCTAATACTTTCTACAAAGCTAATTGAATTAAATTAAAGTCAAACACATTCAAACAAAGCTAATTGAATCAAATGAAAGTCAAACACATTCAAACAAAGATTTCGAATCAAATGAAAATCAAATACATTCTACAAAGCTAATTGAATCAAATGAAAGTCAAACACATTCAAATAAAGCTATTTGAATCAAATGAAAGTCAAATACATTCTACAAAGCTAATTGAATCAAATGAAAGTCAAACACATTCAAACAAAGCTATTTGAATCAAATTAGAGTCAAATAAATTCAAACAAAGCTAATTAAATCAAATAAAAGTAAAATACATTCCACAAAGCTAATTGAATCAAATGAAAGTCAAACACATTCAAACAAAGCCTTTTAAATCAAATGAAAGTCAAACACATTCAAAAAAAGCTTTTTAATTTAAATGAAAGTCAAACACATTCAAACAAACCTATATAAATCAAATGAAAGTGAAATGCATTCTACAAAGCTAATTGAATTAAATGAAATTCAAACACATTCAAATAAAGCTATTTGAATCAAATGACAGTCAAATACATTCTACAAAGTTAATGGAATCAATTGAAAGTCAAACACATTCAAACAAAGCTATTTGAATCAAATGAAAATCAAATACATTCTACAAAGCTAATTGAAACAAATGAAAGTCAAACACATTCAAACAAAGCTAATTGAATCAAATGAAAGTCTAACACATTCAAACAAAGCTATTTTAATTAAATGAATGTAAAATACATTCTACAAAGCTAATTCAATCAAATGAAAGTCAAACACATTCAAACAAAGCTATTTGAATCAAATGAAAGTCAAATACATTCAACAAAGCTAAGTGAATCAAATGAAAGTCAAACACATTCAAACAAAGAAAATTGAATCAAATGAAAGTCAAACACATTCAAACAAAGCTAATTGAATCCAATGAAAGTCAAACACATTCAAACAAAGATTTCGAATCAAATGAAAATCAAATACATTCTACAAAGCTAATTGAATCAAATGAAATTCAAACACATTCAAATAAAGCTATTTGAATCAAATGAGAGTCAAATAAATTCAAACAAAGCTAATTAAATCAAATAAAAGTAAAATACATTCTACAAAGCTTATTGAATCAAATGAAAGTCAAACACATTCAAACAAAGCCTTTTAAATCAAATGAAAGTCAAACACATTCAAAAAGAGCTTTTTAATTTAAATGAAAGTCAAATAAATTCATACAAAGCTATATAAATTAAATGAAAGTAATAATGCATTCTACAAAGCTAATTGAATTAAATGAAATTCAAGCACATTCAAATAAAGTTATTTGAATCAAATGACAGTCAAATACATTCTACAAAGCTAATTGAATCAATTGAAAGTCAAACACATTCAAACAAAGCTATTTGAATCAAATGAAAATCAAATACATTCTACAAAGCTAATTGAAACAAATGAAAGTCAAACACATTCAAACAAAGCTAATTGAATCAAATGAAAGTCAAACACATTCAAACAATGCTATTTTAATTAAATGAATGTCAAATACATTCTACAAAGCTAATTGAATCAAATGAAAGTCAAACACATTCAAACAAAGCTATTTGAATCAAATGAAAGTCAAATACATTCAACAAAGCTAAGTGAATCAAATGAGAAACTAACACATTCTACAAAGCTAATTGAATCAAATGAAAGTCAAACACATTCAAACAAAGCTAATTGCATCAAATGAAAGTCAAACACATTCAAACAAAGATTTCGAATCAAATGAAAATCAAATACATTCTACAAAGCTAATTGAATCAAATCAAATTCAAACACATTCAAACAAAGCTATTTGCATAAAATGAGAGTCAAATAAATTCAAACAAAGCTAATTAAATCAAATAAAAGTAAAATACATTCTACAAAGCTAATTGAATCAAATGAAAGTCAAACACATTCAAACAAAGCCTTTTAAAACAAATGAAAGTCAAACACATTCAAAAAGAGCTTTTTAATTTAAATGAAAGTCAAATACATTCAAACAAAGCTATATAAATCAAATGAAAGTAAAAATGCATTCTACAAAGCTAATTGAATTAAATGAAATTCAAACACATTCAAATAAAGTTATTTGAATCAAATGACAGTCAAATACATTCTACAAAGCTAATTGAATCAAATGAAAGTCAAACACATTCAAACAAAGCTATTTGAATCAAATGAAAGTCAAAAACATTCAAACAAAGCTAATTGAATCAAATGAAAGTCAAACACATTCAAACAAAGATTTCGAATCAAATGAAACTCAAATACATTCTACAAAGCTAATTGAATCAAATGAAATTCAAACACATTCAAACAAAGCTATTTGAATCAAATGAGAGTCAAATAAATTCAAACAAAGCTAATTAAATCAAATAAAAGTAAAATACACTCTACAAAGCTTATTGAATCAAATGAAAGTCAAACACATTCAAACAAAGCCTTTTAAATCAAATGAAAGTCAAACACATTCAAAAAGAACTTTTTAATTTAAATGAAAGTCAAATACATTCAAACAAACCTATATAAATCAAATGAAAGTAAAAATGCATTCTACAAAGCTAATTGAATTAAATGAAATTCAAACACATTCAAATAAAGCTATTTGAATCAAATGACAGTCAAATACATTCTACAAAGCTAATTGAATCAATTGAAAGTCAAACACATTCAAACAAAGCTATTTGAATCAAATGAAAATCAAATACATTCTACAAAGCTAATTGAAACAAAAGAAAGTCAAACACATTCAAACAAATCTAATTGAATCAAAAGAAAGTCAAACACATTCAAACAAAGCTATTTTAATTAAATGAATGTCAAATACATTCTACGAAGCTAATTGAAACAAATGAAAGTCAAACACATTCAAACAAAGCTATTTGAATCAAATGAAAGTCAAATACATTCTACAAAGCTAATTGAATCAAATGAAAGTCAAACACATTCAAACAAAGCTATTTGAATCAAATGAAAGTCAAATACATTCAACAAAGCTAATTGAATCAAATGAAAGTCAAACACATTCAAACAAAGCTAATTGAATCAGATGAAAGTCAAGCACATTCAAACAAAGCGATTTTAATCAAATGAAAGTCAAATACATTCTACAAAGCTAATTGAATCAAATGAAAGTCAAACACATTCAAACAAAGCTATTTGAATAAAATGAAAGTCAAACACATTCAAACAAAGCTATTTGAATCAAATGAGAGTCAAATACATTCAAACAAAGCTAATTAAACCAAATAAAAGTCTAATACATTCTACAAAGCTAATTGAATTAAATTAAAGTCAAACACATTCAAACAAAGCTCATTGAATCAAATGAAAGTCAAACACATTCAAACAAAGATTTCGAATCAAATGAAAATCAAATACGTTCTACAAAGCTATTTGAATCAAATGAAAGTCAAATACATTCTACAAAGCTAATTGAATCAAATGAAAGTCAAACACATTCAAACAAAGCTATTTGAATCAAATTAGAGTCAAATAAATTCAAACAAAGCTAATTAAATCAAATAAAAGTAAAATACATTCTACAAAGCTAATTGAATCAAATGAAAGTCAAACACATTCAAACAAAGCCTTTAAAATCAAATGAAAGTCAAACACATTCAAAAAAAGCTTTTTAATTTAAATGAAAGTCAAACACATTCAAACAAACCTATATAAATCAAATGAAAGTGAAATGCATTCTACAAAGCTAATTGAATTAAATGAAATTCAAACACATTCAAATAAAGCTATTTGAATCAAATGACAGTCAAATACATTCTACAAAGCTAATTGAATCAATTCAAAGTCAAACACATTCAAACAAAGCTATTTGAATCAAATGAAAATCAAATACATTCTATAATGCTAATTGAAACAAATGAAAGTCAAACACATTCAAACAAAGCTAATTGAATCAAATGAAAGTCAAACACATTCAAACAAAGCTATTTTAATTAAATGAATGTCAAATACATTCTACAAAGCTAATTGAATCAAATGAAAGTCAAACACATTCAAACAAAGCTATTTGAATCAAATGAAAGTCAAATACATTCAACAAAGCTAAGTGAATCAAATGAAAGTCAAACACATTCAAACAAAGCAAATTGAATCAAATGAAAGTCAAACACATTCAAACAAAGCTAATTGAATCAAATGAAAGTCAAACACATTCAAATAAAGCTATTTTAATTAAATGAATGTCAAATACATTCTACAAAGCTAATTGAATCAAATGAAAGTCAAACACATTCAAACAAAGCTATTTGAAGAAAATGAAAGTCAAATACATTCTACAATGCAAATTGAAACAAATGAAAGTCCAATACAGTCAAACAAAGTTATTTGACTCAAATGAAAGTCAAATACATTCTACAAAGCTAATTGAATCAAATGAAAGTCAAACACATTTAAATAAAGCTATTTGAATCAAATGAAAGTCAAATACGTTTTACAAAGCTAATTGTATCAAATGAAAGTCAAACGCAATCAAATAAAGCTATTTGAGTCAAATGAAAGTCAAACACATTCAAACAAAGTTGTTTAAATTAAATGAAAGTGAAATGTATTCTACAAAGCTAATTGAATCAAATTAAAGTTAAACGCATTTAAACAAAGCTATTTGTATCAAATGAGAGTCAAATACATTCTACAAAGCTAATTGAATCAAATGAAAGTCAAACACATTCAAACAAAGCTAATTGAATCAAATGAGAGTCAAATACATTCAAACAAAGCTAATTAAATCAAATAAAAGTAAAATACATTCTACAAAGCTTATTGAATCAAATGAAAGTCAAACACATTCAAACAAAGATTTCGAATCAAATGAAAATCAAATACGTTCTACAAAGCTATTTGAATCAAATGAAAGTCAAATACATTCTACAAAGCTAATTGAATCAAATGAAAGTCAAACACATTCAAACAAAGCTATTCATTCTACAAAGCTAATTGAATCAAATGAAAGTCAAACACATTCAAACAAAGCTATTTGAATCAAATTAGAGTCAAATAAATTCAAACAAAGCTAATTAAATCAAATAAAAGTAAAATACATTCTACAAAGCTAATTGAATCAAATGAAAGTCAAACACATTCAAACAAAGCCTTTAAAATCAAATGAAAGTCAAACACATTCAAAAAAAGCTTTTTAATTTAAATGAAAGTCAAACACATTCACACAAACCTATATAAATCAAATGAAAGTGAAATGCATTCTACAAAGCTAATTGAATTAAATGAAATTCAAACACATTCAAATAAAGCTATTTGAATCAAATGACAGTCAAATACATTCTACAAAGCTAATTGAATCAATTGAAAGTCAAACACGTTCAAACAAAACTATTTGAATCAAATGAAAATCAAATACATTCTATAATGCTAATTGAAACAAATGAAAGTCAAACACATTCAAACAAAGCTAATTGAATCAAATGAAAGTCAAACACATTCAAACAAAGCTATTTTAATTAAATGAATGTCAAATACATTCTACAAAGCTAATTGAATCAAATGAAAGTCAAACACATTCAAACAAAGCTATTTGAATCAAATGAAAGTCAAATACATTCAACAAAGCTAAGTGAATCAAATGAAAGTCAAACACATTCAAACAAAGCAAATTGAATCAAATGAAAGTCAAACACATTCAAACAAAGCTAATTGAATCAAATGAAAGTCAAACACATTCAAATAAAGCTATTTTAATTAAATGAATGTCAAATACATTCTACAAAGCTAATTGAATCAAATGAAAGTCAAACACATTCAAACAAAGCTATTTGAAGAAAATGAAAGTCAAATACATTCTACAATGCAAATTGAAACAAATGAAAGTCCAATACAGTCAAACAAAGTTATTTGACTCAAATGAAAGTCAAATACATTCTACAAAGCTAATTGAATCAAATGAAAGTCAAACACATTCAAATAAAGCTATTTGAATCAAATGAAAGTCAAATACGTTTTACAAAGCTAATTGTATCAAATGAAAGTCAAACGCAATCAAATAAAGCTATTTGAGTCAAATGAAAGTCAAACACATTCAAACAAAGTTGTTTAAATTAAATGAAAGTGAAATGTATTCTACAAAGCTAATTGAATCAAATGAAAGTTAAACGCATTTAAAACAAAGCTATTTGTATCAAATGAGAGTCAAATACATTCTACAAAGCTAATTGAATCAAATGAAAGTCAAACACATTCAAACAAAGCTAATTGAATCAAATGAGAGTCAAATACATTCAAACAAAGCTAATTAAATCAAATAAAAGTAAAATACATTCTACAAAGCTTATTGAATCAAATGAAAGTCAAACACATTCAAACAAAGCCTCTTAAATCAAATGAAAGTCAAACACATTCAAAAAGAGCTTTTTAATTTAAATGAAAGTCAAATACTTTCAAACAAAGGTATATAAATCAAATGAAAGTAATAATGCATTCTACAAAGCTAATTGAATTAAATGAAATTCAAACACATTCAAATAAAGCTATTTGAATCAATTGACAGTCAAATACATTCTACAAAGCTAATTGAATCAATTGAAAGTCAAACACATTCAAACAAAGCTATTTGAATCAAATGAAAATCAAATACATTCTACAAAGCTAATTGAAACAAATGAAAGTCAAACACATTCAAACAAAGCTAATTGAATCAAATGAAAGTCAAACACATTCAAACAAAGCTATTTTAATTAAATGAATGTCAAATACATTCTACAAAGCTAATTGAATCAAATAAAAGTCAAACACATTCAAACAAAGCTATTTGAATCAAATGAAAGTCAAATACATTCAACAAAGCTAAGTGAATCAAATGAAAAACAAACACATTCTACAAAGCTAATTGAATCAATTGGAAGTCAAACACATTCAAACAAAGCTAATTGCATCAAATGAAAGTCAAACACATTCAAACAAAGATTTCGAATCAAATGAAAAATCAAATACATTCTACAAAGCTAATTGAATCAAATCAAATTCAAACACATTCAAACAAAGCTATTTGAATCAAATGAGAGTCAAATAAATTCAAACAAAGCTAATTAAATCAAATAAAAGTAAAATACATTCTACAAAGCTAATTGAATCAAATGAAAGTCAAACACATTCAAACAAAGCCTTTTAAATCAAATGAAAGTCAAACACATTCAAAAAGAGCTTTTTAATTTAAATGAAAGTCAAATACATTCAATCAAAGCTATATAAATCAAATGAAAGTAAAAATGCTTTCTACAGAGCTAATTGAATTAAATGAAATTCAAACACATTCAAATAAAGCTATTTGAATCAAATGACAGTTAAATACATTCTACAAAGCTAATTGAATCAATTGAAAGTCAAACACATTAAAACAAAGCTATTTGAATCAAATGAAAAACAAATACATTCTACAAAGATAATTGAAACAAATGAAAGTCAAACACATTCAAACAAAGCTAATTGAATCAAATGAAAGTCAAACACATTCAAACAAAGCTATTTTAATTAAATGAATGTCAAATACATTATACAAAGCTAATTGAATCAAATGAAAGTCAAACACATTTAAACAAAGCTATTTGAATCAAATGAAAGTCAAATACATTCAACAAAGCTAAGTGAATCAAATGAAAAACTAACACATTCTACAAAGCTAATTGAATCAAATGAAAGTCAAACACATTCAAACAAAGCTAATTGCATCAAATAAAAGTCAAATACATTCAAACAAAGATTTCGAATCAAATGTAAATCAAATACTTTCTACAAAACTAATTGAATCAAATGAAATTCAAACACATTCAAACAAAGCTATTTGAATCAAATGAGAGACAAATAAATTCAACAAAGCTAATTAAAACAAATAAAAGTAAAATACATTCTACAAAGCTAATTGAATCAAATGAAAGTCAAAACACATTCAAACAAAGCCTTTTCAATCAAATGAAAGTCAAACACATTCAAAAAAAAGCTATTGAATTTAAATGAAAGTCAAATACATTTAAACAAAGCTATATTAATCAAATGAAAGTGAAATTCATTCTACAAAGCAAATTGAATTAAATGAAATTCAAACACATTCAAACAAAGCTATTTGAATCAAATGACAGTCAAATACATTCTACAAAGCTAATTGAATCAATTAAAAGTCAAACACATTCAAACAAAGCTATTTGAGTAAAATGAAAGTCAAATACATTCTACAAAGCTAATTGAATCAAATGAAAGTCAAACACATTCAAACAAAGCTAATTGAATCAAATGAAAGTCAAACACATTCAAACAAAGCTAATTGAATCAAATGAAAGTCAAACACATTCAAACAAAGCTATTTTAATTAAATGAATGTCAAATACATTCTACAAAGCTAATTGAATCAAATGAAAGTGAAACACATTCAAACAAAGCTATTTGAATCAAATGAAAGTCAAATACATTCTACAAAGCTAATTGAATCAAATGAAAGTCAAACACATTCAAACAAAGCTATTTGAATCAATTGAAAGTCAAAGATATTCTACAAAGCTGATGGAATCAAATGAAAGTCAAAACACATTCAAAACAAAGCTATTTAAATCAAATGAAAGTCAAATACGTTCTACAAAGCTAATTGTATCAAATGTAAGTCAAACGCAATCAAAGAAAGCTATTTAAGTCAAATGAAAGTCAAACACATTAAAAAAAAGTTGTTTAAATTAAATGAAAGTGAAATGTATTCTACAAAGCTAATTGAATCAAATGAAAGTTAAACGCATTCAAAACAAAGCTATTTGAATCAAATGAAAGTCAAATACATTCAACAAAGCTAATTGAATAAAAAGAAAGTCAAACACATTAAAACAAAGCTAATTGAATCAAATGAAAGTCAAGCACATTCAAACAAAGCTATTTTAATCAAATGAAAGTCAAATACATTCTACAAAGCTAATTGAATCAAATGAAAGTCAAACACATTCAAACAAAAACTATTTGAATCAAATGAAAGTCAAAACACATTCAAACAAAGCTATTTGAATCAAATGAGAGTCAAACACATTCAAACAAAGTTTAATTAAATCAAATAAAAGTCTAATACTTTCTACAAAGCTAATTGAATTAAATTAAAGTCAAACACATTCAAATAAAGATTTCGAATCAAATGAAAGTCAAATACATTCTACAAAGCTAATTGAATCAAATGAAAGTCAAACACATTCAAATAAAGCTATTGGAATCAAATGAAAGTCAAATACATTCTACAAAGCTAATTGAGTCAAATGAAAGTCAAATACATTCAAACAAAGCTATTTGAATCAATTCAGAGTCAAATAAATTCAAACAAAGCTAATTAAATAAAATAAAAGTGAAATACATTCTACAAAGCTAATTGAATCAAATGAAAGTCAAACACATTCAAACAAAGTCTTTTAAATCAAATGAAAGTCAAACACATTCAAATAAAGCTTTTTAATTTAAATGAAAGTCAAACACATTCAAACAAAGCTATATAAATCAAATGAAAGTGAAATGCATTCTACAAAAACTAATTGAATTAAATGAAATTCAAACACATTCAAACAAAGCTATTTGAATCAAATGACTGTAAAATACATTCTAACAAAGCTAATTGAATCAATTGAAAGTCAAACACATTCAAACAAAGCTTTTTAAATCAAATGAAAGTAAAAATACGTTCTACAAAAGCTAATTGAATCAAATGAAAGTCAAATACATTCAAACAAAGCCTTTTAAATCAGATGAAAGTCAAACACATTCAAAAAAAAGCTTTTCAATTTAAATGAAAGTCAAACACATTCAAACAAAGCTATATAAATCAAATGAAAGTGAAATGTATTCTACAAAGCTAATTGAATTAAATGAAATTCAAACACATTCAAATAAAGCTATTTGAATCAAATGACAGTCAAATACATTCTACAAAGCTAATTGAATCAATTGAAAGTCAAACACATTCAAACAAAGCAATTTGAATCAAATGAAAATCAAATACATTCTACAAAGCTAATTGAAACAAATGAAAGTCAAACACATTCAAACAAAGCTAATTGAATCCAATGAACGTCAAACACATTCAAACAAAGCTATTTTAATTAAATGAATGTCAAATACATTCTACAAAGCTAATTGAATCAAATGAAAGTCAAACACATTCAAACAAAGCTATTTGAATCAAATGAAAGTCAAATACATTCAACAAAGCTAAGTGAAACAAATGAAAGTCAAACACATTCAAACAAAGCTAATTGAATCAAATGAAAGTCAAACACATTCTACAATGCAAATTGAAACAAATGAAAGTCCAATACAGTCAAACAAAGTTATTTGACTCAAATGAAAGTCAAATACATTCTACAAAGCTAATTGAATCAAATGAAAGTCAAACACATTCAAATAAAGCTATTTGAATCAAATGAAAGTCAAACGTTTTACAAAGCTAATTGTATCAAATGAAAGTCAAACGCAATCAAATAAAGCTATTTGAGTCAAATGAAAGTCAAACACATTCAAACAAAGTTGTTTAAATTAAATGAAAGTGAAATGTATTCTACAAAGCTAATTGAATCAAATGAAAGTTAAACGCATTTAAACAAAGCTATTTGTATCAAATGAGAGTCAAATACATTCTACAAAGCTAATTGAATCAAATGAAAGTCAAACACATTCAAACAAAGCTAATTGAATCAAATGAGAGTCAAATACATTCAAACAAAGCTAATTAAATCAAATAAAAGTAAAATACATTCTACAAAGCTTATTGAATCAAATGAAAGTCAAACACATTCAAACAAAGCCTCTTAAATCAAATGAAAGTCAAACACATTCAAAAAGAGCTTTTTAATTTAAATGAAAGTCAAATACTTTCAAACAAAGGTATATAAATCAAATGAAAGTAATAATGCATTCTACAAAGCTAATTGAATTAAATGAAATTCAAACACATTCAAATAAAGCTATTTGAATCAATTGACAGTCAAATACATTCTACAAAGCTAATTGAATCAATTGAAAGTCAAACACATTCAAACAAAGCTATTTGAATCAAATGAAAATCAAATACATTCTACAAAAGCTAATTGAAACAAATGAAAGTCAAACACATTCAAACAAAGCTAATTGAATCAAATGAAAGTCAAACACATTCAAACAAAGCTATTTTAATTAAATGAATGTCAAATACATTCTACAAAGCTAATTGAATCAAATAAAAGTCAAACACATTCAAACAAAGCTATTTGAATCAAATGAAAGTCAAATACATTCAACAAAGCTAAGTGAATCAAATGAAAAACAAACACATTCTACAAAGCTAATTGAATCAATTGGAAGTCAAACACATTCAAACAAAGCTAATTGCATCAAATGAAAGTCAAACACATTCAAACAAAGATTTCGAATCAAATGAAAATCAAATACATTCTACAAAGCTAATTGAATCAAATCAAATTCAAACACATTCAAACAAAGCTATTTGAATCAAATGAGAGTCAAATAAATTCAAACAAAGCTAATTAAATCAAATAAAGTAAAATACATTCTACAAAGCTAATTGAATCAAATGAAAGTCAAACACATTCAAACAAAGCCTTTTAAATCAAATGAAAGTCAACACATTCAAAAAGAGCTTTTTAATTTAAATGAAAGTCAAATACATTCAATCAAAGCTATATAAATCAAATGAAAGTAAAAATGCTTTCTACAGAGCTAATTGAATTAAATGAAATTCAAACACATTCAAATAAAGCTATTTGAATCAAATGACAGTTAAATACATTCTACAAAGCTAATTGAATCAATTGAAAGTCAAACACATTAAAACAAAGCTATTTGAATCAAATGAAAAACAAATACATTCTACAAAGATAATTGAAACAAATGAAAGTCAAACACATTCAAACAAAAGCTAATTGAATCAAATGAAAGTCAAACACATTCAAACAAAGCTATTTTAATTAAATGAATGTCAAATACATTATACAAAGCTAATTGAATCAAATGAAAGTCAAACACATTTAAACAAAGCTATTTGAATCAAATGAAAGTCAAATACATTCAACAAAGCTAAGTGAATCAAATGAAAAACTAACACATTCTACAAAGCTAATTGAATCAAATGAAAGTCAAACACATTCAAACAAAGCTAATTGCATCAAATAAAAGTCAAATACATTCAAACAAAGATTTCGAATCAAATGTAAATCAAATACTTTCTACAAAACTAATTGAATCAAATGAAATTCAAACACATTCAAACAAAGCTATTTGAATCAAATGAGAGTCAAATAAATTCTAACAAAGCTAATTAAAACAAATAAAAGTAAATACATTCTACAAAGCTAATTGAATCAAATGAAAGTCAAACACATTCAAACAAAGCCTTTTCAATCAAATGAAAAACAAACACATTCAAAAAAAGCTATTGAATTTAAATGAAAGTCAAATACATTTAAACAAAGCTATATTAATCAAATGAAAGTGAAATTCATTCTACAAAGCAAATTGAATTAAATGTAATTCAAACACATTCAAACAAAGCTATTTGAATCAAATGACAGTCAAATACATTCTACAAAGCTAATTGAATCAATTAAAAGTCAAACATTCAAACAAAGCTATTTGAGTAAAATGAAAGTCAAATACATTCTACAAAGCTAATTGAATCAAATGAAAGTCAAACACATTCAAACAAAGCTAATTGAATCAAATGAAAGTCAAACACATTCAAACAAAGCTAATTGAATCAAATGAAAGTCAAACACATTCAAACAAAGCTATTTTAATTAAATGAATGTCAAATACATTCTACAAAGCTAATTGAATCAAATGAAAGTGAAACACATTCAAACAAAGCTATTTGAATCAAATGAAAGTCAAATACATTCTACAAAGCTAATTGAATCAAATGAAAGTCAAACACATTCAAACAAAGCTATTTGAATCAAATGAGAGTCAAATACATTCAAACAAAGCTAATTAAACCAAATAAAAGTCTAATACATTCTACAAAGCTAATTGAATTAAATTAAAGTCAAACACATTCAAACAAAGCTCATTGAATCAAATGAAAGTCAAACACATTCAA
>NW_018744866.1:0-23146 GCF_001683475.1 Chenopodium quinoa
CCGTTACTTGTGCAGGTACAGGCGTGAGAAGGAAGTCTGCTATGTGCAGGTACAGGCGTAAGAAGGAAGTCTGCTAGGTGAAGGTACAGGCGTAAGAAGGAAGTCTGCTAGGAAATTGTAACTCTCCCGAAGGACACATAGAAAACCCCCAAACACTTCCTGTTTGAAGATGCTCCCGTTCCCTCCTTTCGGTATGACGGGTACGTCGGGCCCTTAGGGTCCCGTCTGGAGCTGTATGAGTTTCAACTTCAAATTCACTTTCGGTGTCATGGTCCGACTGAACTTGAGGGTCGTTTAGGGGACGCCTCTCTTCAGGAGTCGGTACAGACTTGGATGCCATCTCTGAAGTACTCTTCCCCACAGACGGCGCCAAATGTTTCGGGGTTTTCTGATGTCCTGCGGGAGAGTTACAATTCCGAGACTGGAACCGGACGCCTGTACCTGCAAAATAACGGAGACTCCTGAGAGCTCCGCCTCCAACGGTCAAGTTAGTACCTGATTAAGGAGTAATTAATACGGAAATTAAAGTAATAAGGTCTCTCTAGGTGAGAGTGTTTAATGTAGGTAATCTGCTTTGTTAGCGAGATCAGCCGGTTATTAGTGTATTTTTTTCTTCTCTAATGAGGATTAATTAAGTATTTATAGTCTTGAGAAGCGTGCCACTCTCTAGGTTTTAGGGTAAACCTAGGGCTGACCAGGCCTCTAAACAGGATTGGGCCTTGTTGGCCGGTTTTCCCATTTGGCATGGGTGGACACGTGGCGTGTCTCAATTGGTCCGTAGAGGACGTATCTGTGATTGACACGTGGCCGGCTCCTATTGGCCTACGTGAAGGACACGTGGCGGAACCTGGTTGTTCCACTTGTCAAACGGTGATTGGTGGATAAAAATCCCCTAATCAGATGAAATTAGTTTAAACAAGTTAATGAATCAAGCTTAAGCAAAGGATTGATTTTAGGTTGGTGTTTAGGTACGTTTATGTAGAATTTAGGTGTAGGTTTGTAAGGATTACTCACTTAACAAACAAGGATATGAAGGCAAGGACTTCTCACTCAACCAACTAAGTTCAAATTGTATGGAAGGATTACTCACTTGACCACTCAATCTCTTCAAGTCTAACTTGGTACAAAAACCGGTTATTTCACAAACAAATAATCAGTTTTTAAGTTCAAGGAAAAGCTCTTTTTCATTGATCAAAAAATCTGATTACAAACTACAATTACATGCCTTTTATAAGCAACTAAAAGAACTAACAATCATTGCTTAACTTAAAGAAGCAAACTGATTTATTAAAGCTTTAAACAACGAAAATGAAACTAAGCCTAAAGTACGTCTAAGTGCAGCAGCCTTTTAGTCTTCATAAGCCCCTTAACGTCCTTATTAAACGCATGTAAATGAGCTAAGCAAACAGCCACAAATTCAGCAAGAAAACCGTTGGAGGTGCATTTGTAACCCCCCTTGATTCACGCCCCTTTCATTATTCATGCATTGAAGTTTCTCCTTGAGTTCCTCTCAACTGAAATGGCTTTTCAAAATGCTTCAATTAACGTGCTTAATGAGCAATTAAGCAAGTAAATCCATGATTAAAACCAAACGGACCATGGGCAGCAAAAGAATCCAAGGTTTGGTCTTCAAATGATTTCGCAAGTATCACTTTTTTGGATGAACCGTAACTTGGACTTGTGCTTGGACTTGGATGAAAATTGTGACTAGGACTAATAGGACTTTCGTGATTTGTATCAGAATGAGATGTTGAGACCTTTTTTGGGGAGGTTTGTAGTTGTTTACTTAGATGATATTCTCATCTATAGTACAAATGAGGAAGATCATTTGAGGCACTTGGAAGAAATCTTTAGAACTTTGAGGGAGAAAAAATTGTATGGGAAGTTGGAGAAGTGTCATTTTTTGCTAACATAAATTGTTTTTCTTGGTTACATTGTTTCAGGTGATGGAATCAAGGTGGATCCAAGCAAAATAGAAGCCATTGCTTCGTGGCCTATCCCAAAAACCATAAATGAAGTTCGTTCATTTCATGGACTAACCTCTTTCTATAGAAGGTTCATCAAGAACTTTAGTACCCTCATGGCTCCAATCACCGAGTGTACAAAGAAGGAACCTTCCAATGGAACCCTCAAGCCCAAGAGGCGTTTGAACTAGTGAAAAAAAAGATGTGTGAGGCACCTGTTTTAGCCTTACCTGATTTCATGAAACCCTTTGAAGTTGAGTGTGATGCAAATGGGAAGGGAATAGGGGCTGTCCTAATCCAAGAAAAAAAACCCATTGCCTACTTCAGTGAGAAATTGAGCCAAGGGAAATTGAACTATTCCACTTATGACAAAGAAATTTATGCCATGGTTCGAGCCTTAGATCATTGGTCACATTATTTGAGGCCACAACCATTCATCTTGCATTCGGATCATGAGTCTTTGAGGTTCATACATGGCCAAAAAAAAATTGAATGCTAGGCATGCTAAGTGGGTAGAATTCCTTCAATCCTTCAATTTTTGCTACGAAGTATAAACAAGGAAAAGCCAACATTGTGGCTGATGCTTTGTCAAGGAGGCATACCCTACTTGGAATCATGGAAGCTAAGGTCCTTGGTTTTGAGATCATGAAGGAATCTTACAAGGATGATCTTGAACTTATAGAGATCATTGAGGCGTGCAAGCATGGGGTTAATGGTCAATTCGTGATGGTGGATGGTTTTCTTTTCAAAGGAAACAAACTTTGTGTTCCTAAAGGGGCAATTCGTGACTTATTGATAAGGGAAGCTCATGGAGGGGGCCTTGCTGGTCATATGGGTATTCAAAAGACCCTAGAGATCTTGCAAAGTCACTTTTATTGGCCTAAGATGCTAGCTAACGTGCACCAAATCCTAGCTAGATGTTCTACTTGTCAAAGGGCTAAAATGACCTTTCATAGAGGTGAATACAAGCCTTTGCCAATTCCCGAAAGACCTTGGGAGGATTTGAGTATGGATTTCATCATGGCCTTGCCTAGAACAGCTCGTGGAAAAGATTCAATCATGGTGGTTGTTGATCGTTTTTCGAAGATGGCCCATTTCATTGCTTGTAAAAAAGTGGATGATACTTATAACGTGGCTCAACTTTTTTTCAAGGAGGTGGCTAGGTTACATGGTTTGCCTAGAACCATTGTTTCAGATCGTGATACAAAGTTTGTGAGCCATTTTTGGAAGTCATTATGGAGGCTCGTGGGTACCAAGCTGTTTTTTTCAACTAGCCATCATCCACAAACGGATGGTCAAACTGAGGTGGTGAATAGAGTTCTTGGAACATTGCTGCGTGCCTTAGTGAACAAAGGAGGGAAAGATTGGGATCTAAAGCTAGCTCATGCTTAATTTGCTTACAATAGAACTCCAAGTAGAACCACGAAATACTCACCATTCGAAATTGTTTATGGGGTCAATCCTTATGTTCCTATTGATTACATTGCAATTCCTAAGGACAAATTTGTTCATGGACAGCCAAGGAGCATGTTGAGTTCATGATTAATGTTCATAAAGAAGTTAGGAAGAACATTGAGAAAACTAACGAATCCTACAAGAAGCAAGCAAACAAACACTTGAGCAATGTGAGAAAATTCGAAGTGGGTGATCTTGTTTGGATTTTTCTTCGAAAAGAAAGGTTCCCTAAGCAACGAAAGCACAAGTTGATGCCAAGGGCAGAGGGTCCTTTTCAAATCATGGAAAGGATCAATGATAATGCATACAAAGTTGATCTTGGAGGGCAATTTGGAGTTTCATCAACTTTCAATGTTGGTGACCTAGCTCCCTATTTAGAAGATGACGAGTTGAGGAAAACTTCTTTCGAAGAAGGGGAGGATGATGCAAATCACGAAAGTCCTATTAGTCCTAGTCACAAATTTCATCCAAGTCCAAGCACAAGTCCAAGTTACGGTTCGCCCAAAGAAGTAATACTTGCGAAATCATTTGAAGACCAAACCTTGGATTCTTTTGCTGCCCATGGTCCGTTTGGCTTTAATCATGCATTTACTTGCTTAATTGCTCATTAAGCACGTTAATTGAAGCATTTTGAACAGCCATTTCAGTTGGAGAGCCGTGGGAATGGTGAGGAACTCAAGGAGAAAACTTCAATGCATGAATAATGAAGGAGGCGTGAATCAAGGGGGGTTACAAATGTACCTCCAACGGTTTTCTTGCTGAATTTGTAGCTGTTTGCTTAGCTCATTTACATGCGTTTAATAAGGGAGTTAAGGGGCATATGAAGACCAAGAGGCTGCTGCACTTAGACGTAATCTTAGGCTTAGTTTCATTCTCGTTGTTTAAAGCTTTAATAAATCAGTTTGCTTCTTTAAGTTAAGCAATGATTGTTAGTTCTTTTAGTTGCTTATAAAAGGCATGTAATTATAGTTTGTAAGCAGATTTTGATCAATGAAAAAGAGCTTTTGCTTGAACGTAAAAACTGATTATTTGTTTGTGAAATAACCGGTTTTTGTACCAAGTTAGACTTGAAGAGATTGAGTGGTCAAGTGAGTAATCCTTCCATACAATTTGAACTTAGTAGGTTGAGTGAGAAATCCTTGCCTTCATATCCTTGTTTGTTAAATGAGTAATCCTTACAAACTTACACTTTTCCAACCCCAAAACCCACCTAAAATCCTACAAAAACGTACCTAAACACCAACTTTCTCTCAATCCTTTGCTTAAGCTTGATTCATTAACTTGTTTAAACTAAATTCATCTATTAGTTTTTACATCATGTTTGACTTTCATTTGATTCAATTAGCTCTGTTTGAATATCTTTGACTTTCATTTGATTCAATTAGGTTTGTTTGAATGTGTTTTACTTTCATTTGGTTCAATTAGCTTTGTTTGAATGTGTTTGACTTTCATTTGATTCAATTAGCTTTGTTTGAATGTGTTTGACTTTCATTTGATTCAATTAGCTTTATAGATTGCCATTGACTTTCATTTGATTCAAATAGTTTTGTTTGAATGTGTTTGACCTTTTATTGATTTAATTTTAATTTTTTAGATGTTTTTACTTTCTTTTGATTCAATTAGATTTGTAGAATGCATTTGAATTTCATTTGATTCAAATAGCTTTGTCTGAATGTGTTTGACTTTCATTCGATTTAATTAGATTTTTTTAGATGTTTTTTACTTTCGTTTGATTCAATTAGCTTTGTTGAATGCATTTGACTTTAATTTGATTTAAAATGCTCTGTTTGAATGAGTTTGACTTATATTTGATCGAATCAGCTTTGTTTGAATGTGTTTGACTTTCATTTGATTCAATTAGCTTTGTTTGAATGTGTTTGACTTTCATTTGATTTAATTAGGTTTGTTTGAATGTGTTTGACTTTCATTTGATTCAATTGGCTTTGTAGAAAGCATTTGACTTTCAATAGCTTTGTTTGAATGCATTTGACTTTTATTTGATTTAAATAGCTTTGCTTGAATGTGTTTGACTTTCATTTGATTTAATTAGGGTTTTTTAGATGTTTTTTACTTTCATTTGATTCAATTAGCTTTGTTGAATGCATTAGACTTTCATTTGATTCAAAAAGCTCCGTTTGAATGTGTTTGACTTACATTTGATTCAATTAGCTTTGTTTGGATGTGTTTGACTTTCATTTGATTCAATTAGCTCTGTTTGAATATCTTTGACTTTCATTTGATTCAATTAGGTTTGTTTGAATGTGTTTTACTTTCATTTGATTCAATTAGCTTTGTTAGAATGTGTTTGACTTTCATTTTATTCAATTAGCTTTGTTTGAATGTGTTTGACTTTCATTTGATTCAATTAGCTTTATAGATTGCCTTTGACTTTTATTTGATTCAAATAGTTTTGTTTGAATGTGTTTGACCTTTTATTGATTTAATTTGAATTTTTTAGATGTTTTTACTTTCATTTGATTCAATTAGATTTGTAGAATGCATTTGAATTTCATTTGATTCAAATAGCTTTGTCTGAATGTGTTTGACTTTCATTTGATTTAATTAGATTTTTTTAGATGTTTTTTACTTTCGTTTGATTCATTTAGCTTTGTTGAATGCATTTGACTTTAATTTGATTCAAAAAGCTCTGTTTGAATGTGTTTGATTTACATTTGATCTAAGCAGCTTTGTTTGAATGTGTTTGACTTTCATTTGATTCAATTAGCTTTGTTTGAATGTGTTTGACTTTTATTTGATTTAATTAGGTTTGTTTGAATGTGTTTGACTTTCATTTGATTCAATTGGCTTTGTAGAAAGCATTTGACTTTCAATAGCTTTGTTTGAATGCATTTGACTTTTATTTGATTTAAATAGCTTTGCTTGAATGTGTTTGACTTTCACTTGATTTAATTAGGTTTTTTAGATGTTTTTTACTTTCATTTGATTCAATTAGCTTTGTTTGAATGTGTTTCACTTTCATTTGATTTAATTAGCTTTGTAGATTGCATTTAACCTTCATTTGATTCAAAAAGCTCTTTTTGAATGTGTTTGACTTTCATTTGATTCAATTAGGTCTGTTTGAATGTGTTTGACTTTCATTTGATTCAATTAGGTTTGTTTGAATGTGTTTGACTTTCATTTGATTCAATTGGCTTTGTTGGAATGTTTTTTGACTTTCATTTGATTCAATTAGCTTTGTAGAATGCATTTGACTTTCATTTGATTCAAATAGTTTAGTTTGAATGTGTTTGACTTTCATTGGATTCATTTGGCTTTGTTCGAATGTTTTTTACTTTCATTTGATTCAATAAGCTTTGTAGAATGCATTTGACTTTCATTAGACTCCAATAGCTTTGTTTGAATGTGTTTGACTTTCATTTGATTTAATTAGGTTTTTTTAGATGTTTTTGACTTTCATTTGATTCATTTAGTTTTGTGATGTGAATCAAGAGGCTAATTCTTTTGAAGGGTCCAAGACACTTGTAGAAGGTCCAAATAGCTTCATTATGGGCTGCCTTAACAAGAAAATAAACAAGATAATAAACAAGGAAAGATCCAATAGCTTAAATTGGAAAGAAACAAGCACGAATTACAAAGAAGAAGAAATTGCGAAGTTCACTTCCGACTAGGGCCACGCGCCGCCTCGGACCCACCTTGACATTGGTCAGGCGCGTGCACCACCTTGGTGGCGCGTGCAAAGAGTTTCGGCGACAGAACGAAAAGCATGATTTTCTTTACTTAGTTTCTTCTAGAGTTTTTGCTTGCAAGTTTTTACCTTTCACTTGAAAGGGTTTTTCTTGGTTTAAGCAATTAGGAATCTTCTTAATTTCTGTTATTTTATTTTAAAATAATTTCTAAGTAAATTAGGAATTGTTTTAAGAAGTTTTAGGTTAATTAGAACTAGTCTTATTACTAGTTTCCTAGTTCCATTAGAATTGGTTTTCCTATTCTATCTAGGATACTTTGGGATCAAGGCTAGGGTTTTTTCTAGTTTGAATAGACTTAGGAATAGTTAGTTTTAGTCTATAAATAAGGGATTTTTCGTGGCTTTGTACACAACAACAAAAACCAGAAAATTCAATACAAGTTTATTGTTTGTTTTGCTTAATTGCTTACAAATTCTTTTGCTAGTTTTCAATTCAAGGAGTTGTTTTGATAATTAGAACGTTCAATTCTTAGTTCTAGGAGTAGTCTAAGTTTTGTTCATCAAAGTACTTAGTTCCAGGAGTGGTCTAGGTAATTTGAGAGGCATTGAATTCGTTCCAGGAGTGGTCGTTTTCAAAGTCATATCCGGTTTGTTATCTTTAAGTTGTTCGATTTTCTAACGAAATTCGAAGGGCTTGTGTTACTTGTGTGATTTTAGATTCTTTATTAAGTTAAGGGGTTTAAATCCACATCATTTTGTTTGAATGTGTTTGACTTTCATTTGATTTAATTAGCTTTGTAGATTGCATTTAACCTTCATTTGATTCAAAAAGCTCTTTTTGAATGTGTTTGACTTTCATTTGATTCAATTAGGTCTGTTTGAATGTGTTTGACTTTCATTTGATTCAATTAGGTTTGTTTGAATGTGTTTGACTTTCATTTGATTCAATTGGCTTTGTTGGAATGTTTTTTGACTTTCATTTGATTCAATTAGCTTTGTAGAATGCATTTGACTTTCATTTGATTCAAATAGTTTAGTTTGAATGTGTTTGACTTTCATTGGATTCATTTGGCTTTGTTCGAATGTTTTTTACTTTCATTTGATTCAATAAGCTTTGTAGAATGCATTTGACTTTCATTAGATTCCAATAGCTTTGTTTGAATGTGTTTGACTTTCATTTGATTTAATTAGGTTTTTTTAGATGTTTTTGACTTTCATTTGATTCATTTAGTTTTGTTTGAATGTGTTTGACTTTCATTTGATTTAATTAGCTTTGCAGATTGCATTTGACTTCATTTGATTCAAAAAGCTCTTTTTGAATGTGTTTGACTTTCATTTAATTCAATTAGCTCTGTTTGAATTTCATTTGATTCAATTAGACTTGTTTGAATGTGTTTTACTTTCATTTGATTCAATTAGCTTTGTTTGGATGTGTTTGACTTTAATTTGATTCAATTAGCTTTATAGAATGCATTTGACTTTCAGATTCAAATAGTTTTGTTTGAATGTGTTTGACCTTTTATTGATTTAATTTGAATTTTTTAGATGTTTTTTACTTTCATTTGAGTCAATTAGATTTGTAGAATGCATTTGACTTTCATTTGATTCAAATAGCTTTGTCTTAATGTGTTTGACTTTCATTTGATTTAATTAGATTTTTTTAGATGTTTTTGACTTTCGTTTGATTCAATTAGCTTTGATGAATGCATTTGACTTTCATTTGATTCAAAAAGCTCTGTTTGAATGTGTTTGACTTACATTTGATTCAATTAGCTTTGTTTGAATGTGTTTGACTTTCATTTGATTCAATTTGCTTTCTTAAATGCATTTGACCTTCATTTGATTCAAAAAGCTCTTTTTGAATTTGTTTGACTTTCATTTGATTCACTTAGCTCTGTCTGAATGTGTTTGAATTTCATTTGATTCAATTAGGTTTGTTTGAATGTGTTTGACTTTCATTTGATTCAATTGGCTTTGTTGGAATGTTTTTGACTTTCATTTGATTCAATTAGCTTTGTAGAATGCATTTGACTTTCATTTGATTCAAATAGTTTAGTTTGAATGTGTTTGACTTTCATTGGATTCATTTGGCTTTGTTCGAATGTTTTTTACTTTCATTTGATTCAATAAGCTTTGTAGAATGCATTTGACTTTCATTAGATTCCAATAGCTTTATTTGAATGTGTTTGACTTTCATTTGATTTAATTAGGTTTTTTTTAGATGTTTTGACTTTCATTTGATTCATTTAGTTTTGTGATGTGAATCAAGAGGCTAATTCTTTTGAAGGGTCCAAGACACTTGTAGAAGGTCCAAATAGCTTCATTATGGGCTGCCCAAACAAGAAAATAAACAAGATAATAAACAAGGAAAGATCCAATAGCTTAAATTGGAAAGAAACAAGCACGAATTACAAAGAAGAAGAAATTGCGAAGTTCACTTCCGACGAGCACACATGCTGCCACGCGCCGACTCCTAGCCCACGCGCCGACTCCCTAGCTCCGCCTTGGACTCACCTTGACATTGGTCAGGCGCGTGCACCCCCTTGGTGGTGCGTGCAAAGAGTTTCGGCGACAGAACGAAAAGCATGATTTTCTTTACTTAGTTTCTTCTAGAGTTTTTGCTTGCAAGTTTTTACCTTTCACTTGAAAGGGTTTTTCTTGGTTTAAGCAATTAGGAATCTTCTTAATTACTGTTTTTTTATTTTAAAATAATTTCTAAGTCAATTAGGAATTGTTTTAAGAAGTTTTAGGTTAATTAGAACTAGTCTTATTACTAGTTTCCTAGTTCCATTAGAATTGGTTTTCCTATTCTATCTAGGATACTTTGGGATCAAGGCTAGGGTTTTTTTCTAGTTTGAATAGACTTAGGAATAGTTAGTTTTAGTCTATAAATAAGGGATTTTTCGTGGCTTTGTACACAACAACAAAATCCAGAAAATTCAATACAAGTTTATTGTTTGTTTTGCTTAATTGCTTACAAATTCTTTTGCTAGTTTTCAATTCAAGGAGTTGTTTTGATAATTAGAACGTTCAATTCTTAGTTCTAGGAGTAGTCTAAGTTTTGTTCATCAAAGTACTTAGTTCCAGGAGTGGTCTAGGTAATTTGAGAGGCGTTGAATTCGTTCCAGGAGTGGTCGTTTTCAAAGTCATATCCGGTTTGTTATCTTTAAGTTGTTCGATTTTCTAACGAAATTCGAAGGGCTTGTGTTACTTGTGTGATTTTAGATTCTTTATTAAGTTAAGGGGTTTAAATCCACATCATTTTGTTTGAATGTGTTTGACTTTCATTTGATTTAATTAGCTTTGTAGATTGCATTTAACCTTCATTTGATTCAAAAAGCTCTTTTTGAATGTGTTTGACTTTCATTTGATTCAATTAGGTCTGTTTGAATGTGTTTGACTTTCATTTGATTCAATTAGGTTTGTTTGAATGTGTTTGACTTTCATTTGATTCAATTGGCTTTGTTGGAATGTTTTTGACTTTCATTTGATTCAATTAGCTTTGTAGAATGCATTTGACTTTCATTTGATTCAAATAGTTTAGTTTAAATGTGTTTGACTTTCATTGGATTCATTTGGCTTTGTTCGAATGTTTTTTACTTTCATTTGATTCAATAAGCTTTGTAGAATGCATTTGACTTTCATTAGATTCCAATAGCTTTATTTGAATGTGTTTGACTTTCATTTGATTTAATTAGGTTTTTTTAGATGTTTTTGACTTTCATTTGATTCATTTAGTTTTGTGATGTGAATCAAGAGGCTAATTCTTTTGAAGGGTCCAAGACACTTGTAGAAGGTCCAAATAGCTTCATTATGGGCTGCCCAAACAAGAAAATAAACAAGATAATAAACAAGGAAAGATCCAATAGCTTAAATTGGAAAGAAACAAGCACGAATTACAAAGAAGAAGAAATTGCGAAGTTCACTTCCGACGAGCACACATGCTGCCACGCGCCGACTCCTAGCCCACGCGCCGACTCCCTAGCTCCGCCTTGGACTCACCTTGACATTGGTCAGGCGCGTGCACCACCTTGGTGGCGCGTGCAAAGAGTTTCGGCGACAGAACGAAAAGCATGATTTTCTTTACTAAGTCAATTAGGAATTGTTTTAAGAAGTTTTAGGTTAATTAGAACTAGTCTTATTACTAGTTTCCTAGTTCCATTAGAATTGGTTTTCCTATTCTATCTAGGATACTTTGGGATCAAGGCTAGGGTTTTTTCTAGTTTGAATAGACTTAGGAATAGTTAGTTTTAGTCTATAAATAAGGGATTTTTCGTGGCTTTGTACACAACAACAAAAACCAGAAAATTCAATACAAGTTTATTGTTTGTTTTGCTTAATTGCTTACAAATTCTTTTGCTAGTTTTCAATTCAAGGAGTTGTTTTGATAATTAGAACGTTCAATTCTTAGTTCTAGGAGTAGTCTAAGTTTTGTTCATCAAAGTACTTAGTTCCAGGAGTGGTCTAGGTAATTTGAGAGGCGTTGAATTCGTTCCAGGAGTGGTCGTTTTCAAAGTCATATTATCTTTAAGTTGTTTGAATGTGTTTGACTTTCATTTGATTCAATTAGCTTTGTAGATTGCATTTGACCTTCATTTGATTCAAAAAGCTCTTTTTGAATGTGTTTGACTTTCATTTGATTCAATTAGGTCTGTTTGAATGTGTTTGACTTTCATTTGATTCAATTAGGTTTGTTTGAATGTGTTTGACTTTCATTTGATTCAATTGGCTTTGTTGTAATGTTTTTGACTTTCATTTGATTCAATTAGCTTTGTAGAATGCATTTGACTTTCATTTGATTCAAATAGTTTAGTTTGAATGTGTTTGACTTTCATTGGATTCATTTGGCTTTGTTCGAATGTTTTTTACTTTCATTTGATTCAATAAGCTTTGTAGAATGCATTTGACTTTCATTAGATTCCAATAGCTTTGTTTGAATGTGTTTGACTTTCATTTGATTTAATTAGGTTTTTTTAGATGTTTTTGACTTTCATTTGATTCATTTAGTTTTGTGATGTGAATCAAGAGGCTAATTCTTTTGAAGGGTCCAAGACACTTGTAGAAGGTCCAAATAGCTTCATTATGGGCTGCCCAAACAAGAAAATAAACAAGATATTAAACAAGGAAAGATCCAATAGCTTAAATTGGAAAGAAACAAGCACGAATTACAAAGAAGAAGAAATTGCGAAGTTCACTTCCGACGAGCACACATGCTGCCACGCGCCGACTCCTGGCCCATGCGCCGACTCCCTAGCTCCGCCTTGGACCCACCTTGACATTGGTCAGGCGCGTGCACCACATTGGTGGCGCGTGCAAAGAGTTTCGGCGACAGAACGAAAAGCATGATTTTCTTTACTTAGTTTTTTCTAGAGTTTTTGCTTGCAAGTTTTTACCTTTCACTTGAAAGGGTTTTTCTTGGTTTAAGCAATTAGGAATCTTCTTAATTTCTGTTATTTTATTTTAAAATAATTTCTAAGTCAATTAGGAATTGTTTTAAGAAGTTTTAGGTTAATTAGAACTAGTCTTATTACTAGTTTCCTAGTTCCATTAGAATTGGTTTTCCTATTCTATCTAGGATACTTTGGGATCAAGGCTAGGGTTTTTTCTAGTTTGAATAGACTTAGGAATAGTTAGTTTTAGTCTATAAATAAGGGATTTTTCGTGGCTTTGTACACAACAACAAAAACCAGAAAATTCAATACAAGTTTATTGTTTGTTTTGCTTAATTGCTTACAAATTCTTTTGCTAGTTTTCAATTCAAGGAGTTGTTTTGATAATTAGAACGTTCAATTCTTAGTTCTAGGAGTAGTCTAAGTTTTGTTCATCAAAGTACTTAGTTCCAGGAGTGGTCTAGGTAATTTGAGAGGCGTTGAATTCGTTCCAGGAGTGGTCGTTTTAAAAGTCATATCCGGTTTGTTATCTTTAAGTTGTTCGATTTTCTAACGAAATTCGAAGGGCTTGTGTTACTTGTGTGATTTTAGATTCTTTATTAAGTTAAGGGGTTTAAATCCACATCATTTTGTTTGAATGTGTTTTGACTTTCATTTGATTTAATTAGCTTTGTAGATTGCATTTGACCTTCATTTGATTCAAAAAGCTCTTTTTGAATGTGTTTGACTTTCATTTGATTCAATTAGGTCTGTTTGAATGTGTTTGACTTTCATTTGATTCAATTAGACTTGTTTGAATGTGTTTTACTTTCATTTGATTCAATTAGCTTTGTTTGGATGTGTTTGACTTTAATTTGATTCAATTAGCTTTATAGAATGCATTTGACTTTCACTTGATTCAAATAGTTTTGTTTGAATGTGTTTGACCTTTTATAGATTTAATTTGAATTTTTTAGATGTTTTTTACTTTCATTTGAGTCAATTAGATTTGTAGAATGCATTTGACTTTCATTTGATTCAAATAGATTTGTCTGAATGTGTTTGACTTTCATTTGATTTAATTAGATTTTTTTAGATGTTTTTGACTTTCGTTTGATTCAATTAGCTTTGTTGAATGCATTTGACTTTCATTTGATTCAAAAAGCTCTGTTTGAATGTGTTTGACTTACATTTGATTCAATTAGCTTTGTTTGAATGTGTTTGACTTTCATTTGATTCAATTAGCTTTCTTAAATGCATTTGACCTTCATTTGATTCAAAAAGCTCTTTTTGAATTTGTTTGACTTTCATTTGATTCAATTAGGTCTCTTTGAATGTGTTTGACTTTTCATAGCTTTGTTTGAATGCATTTGACTTTTATTTGATTTAAATAGCTTTGCTTGAATGTGTTTGACTTTCATTTGATTTAATTAGGTTTTTTTTAGATGTTTTTTACTTTCATTTGATTCAATTAGCTTTGTTTAATGCATTTGACTTTCATTTGATTCAAAAAGCTCTGTTTGAATGTGTTTGACTTACATTTGATTCAATTAGCTTTGTTTGGATGTGTTTGACTTTCATTTGATTCAATTAGCTCTGTTAGAATATATTTGACTTTCATTTGATTTAATTAGGTTTGTTTGAATGTGTTTTACTTTCATTTGATTCAATTAGGTTTGTTTGAATGTGTTTGACTTTCATTTGATTCAATTAGCTTTGTTTGAATGTGTTTGACTTTCATTTGATTCAATTAGCTTTATAGATTGCCTTTGACTTTCATTTGATTCAAATAGTTTTGTTTGAATGTGTTTCACCTTTTATTGATTTAATTTGAATTTTTTAGTTGTTTTTACTTTCATTTGATTCAATTAGATTTGTAGAATGCATTTGAATTTCATTTGATTCAAATAGCTTTGTCTGAATGTGTTTGACTTTCATTTGATTTAATTAGATTTTTTTTGATGTTTTTGACTTTCGTTTGATTCAATTAGCTTTGTTGAATGCATTTGACTTTAATTTTATTCAAAAAGCTCTGTTTGAATGTGTTTGACTTACATTTGATCTAATCAGCTTTGTTTGAATGTGTTTGACTTTCATTTGATTCAATTAGCTTTGTTTTAATGTGTTTGACTTTCATTTGATTTAATTAGGTTTGTTTGAATGTGTTTGACTTTCATTTGATTTAATTGGCTTTGTAGAAAGCATTTGACTTTCAATAGCTTTGTTTGAATGCATTTGACTTTTATTTGATTTAAATAGTTTTGCTTGAATGTGTTTTGACTTTCATTTGATTTAATTAGGTTTTTTTTAGATGTTTTTTACTTTCATTTGATTAAATTAGCTTTGTTTAATGCATTTGACTTTCATTTGATTCAAAAAGCTCTGTTTGAATGTGTTTGACTTACATTTGATTCAATTAGCTTTGTTTGGATGTGTTTGACTTTCATTTAATTCAATTAGCTCTGTTTGAATATATTTGACTTTCATTTGATTTAAATAGGTTTGTTTGAATGTGTTTTACTTTCATTTGATTTAATTAGCTTTGTTTGAATGTGTTTGACTTTCATTTGATTCAATTAGCTTTGTTTGAATGTGTTTGACTTTCATTTGATTCAATTAGCTTTATAGATTGCCTTTGACTTTCATTTGATTCAAATAGTTTTGTTTGAATGTGTTTCACCTTTTATTGATTTAATTTGAATTTTTTAGATGTTTTTACTTTCATTTGATTCAATTAGATTTGTAGAATGCATTTGAATTTCTTTGATTCAAATAGCTTTGTCTGAATGTGTTTGACTTTCATTTGATTTAATTAGATTTTTTTAGATGTTTTTGACTTTCGTTTGATTCAATTAGCTTTGTTGAATGCATTTGACTTTAATTTGATTCAAAAAGCTCTGTTTGAATGTGTTTGACTTACATTTGATCTAATCAGCTTTGTTTGAATGTGTTTGACTTTCATTTGATTCAATTAGCTTTGTTTTAATGTGTTTGACTTTCATTTGATTTAATTAGGTTTGTTTGAATGTGTTTGACTTTCATTTGATTTAATTGGCTTTGTAGAAAGCATTTGACTTTCAATAGCTTTGTTTGAATGCATTTGACTTTTATTTGATTTAAATAGCTTTGCTTGAATGTGTTTGACTTTCATTTGATTTAATTAGGTTTTTTTAGATGTTTTTTACTTTCATTTGATTCAATTAGCTTTGTTGAATGCATTTGACCTTCATTTGATTCAAAAAACTCTTTTTGAATGTGTTTGACTTTCATTTGATTCAATTAGGTCTGTTTGAATGTGTTTGACTTTAATTTGATTCAAAAAGCTCTGTTTGAATGTGTTTGACTTACATTTGATCTAATCAGCTTTGTTTGAATGTGTTTGACTTTCATTTGATTCAATTAGCTTTGTTTTAATGTGTTTGACTTTCATTTGATTTAATTAGGTTTGTTTGAATGTGTTTGACTTTCATTTGATTTAATTGGCTTTGTAGAAAGCATTTGACTTTCAATAGCTTTGTTTGAATGCATTTGACTTTTATTTGATTTAAATAGCTTTGCTTGAATGTGTTTGACTTTCATTTGATTTAATTAGGTTTTTTAGATGTTTTTTACTTTCATTTGATTCAATTAGCTTTGTTGAATGCATTTGACCTTCATTTGGTTCAAAAAGCTCTTTTTGAATGTGTTTGACTTTCATTTGATTCAATTAGGTCTGTTTGAATGTGTTTGACTTTCATTTGATTCAAGTAGGTTTGTTTGGATGTGTTTGACTTTAATTTGATTCAATTAGCTTTATAGAATGCATTTGACTTTCACTTGATTCAAATAGTTTTGTTTGAATGTGTTTGACCTTTTATTGATTTAATTTGAATTTTTTAGATGTTTTTTACTTTCATTTGAGTCAATTAGATTTGTAGAATGCATTTGACTTTCATTTGATTCAAATAGCTTTGTCTGAATGTGTTTGACTTTCATTTGATTTAATTAGATTTTTTTTAGATGTTTTTGACTTTCGTTTGATTCAATTAGCTTTGTTGAATGCATTTGACTTTCATTTGATTCAAAAAGCTCTGTTTGAATGTGTTTGACTTACATTTGATTCAATTAGCTTTGTTTGAATGTGTTTGACTTTCATTTGATTCAATTAGCTTTCTTAAATGCATTTGACCTTCATTTGATTCAAAAAGCTCTTTTTGAATTTGTTTGACTTTCATTTGATTCAATTAGGTCTGTTTGAATGTGTTTGACTTTTCATAGCTTTGTTTGAATGCATTTGACTTTTATTTGATTTAAATAGCTTTGCTTGAATGTGTTTGACTTTCATTTGATTTAATTAGGTTTTTTTTAGATGTTTTTTACTTTCATTTGATTTAATTAGCTTTGTTTAATGCATTTGACTTTCATTTGATTCAAAAAGCTCTGTTTGAATGTGTTTGACTTACATTTGATTCAATTAGCTTTGTTTGGATGTGTTTGACTTTCATTTGATTCAATTAGCTCTGTTTGAATATATTTGACTTTCATTTGATTTAATTAGGTTTGTTTGAATGTGTTTTACTTTCATTTGATTCAATTAGGTTTGTTTGAATGTGTTTGACTTTCATTTGATTCAATTAGCTTTGTTTGAATGTGTTTGACTTTCATTTGATTCAAATAGCTTTATAGATTGCCTTTGACTTTCATTTGATTCAAATAGTTTTGTTTGAATGTGTTTCACCTTTTATTGATTTAATTTGAATTTTTTAGATGTTTTTACTTTCATTTGATTCAATTAGATTTGTAGAATGCATTTTGAATTTCATTTGATTCAAATAGCTTTGTATGAATATGTTTGACTTTCATTTGATTTAATTAGATTTTTTTTGATGTTTTTGACATTCGTTTGATTTAATTAGCTTTGTTGAATGCATTTGACTTTAATTTGATTCAAAAAGCTCTGTTTGAATGTGTTTGACTTACATTTGATCTAATCAGCTTTGTTTGAATGTGTTTGACTTTCATTTGATTCAATTAGCTTTGTTTGAATGTGTTTGACTTTCATTTGATTTAATTAGGTTTGTTTGAATGTGTTTGACTTTCATTTGATTCAATTGGCTTTGTAGAAAGCATTTGACTTTCAATAGCTTTGTTTGAATGCATTTGACTTTATTTGATTTAAATAGCTTTGCTTGAATGTGTTTGACTTTCATTTGATTTAATTAGGGTTTTTAGATGATTTTTTACTTTCATTTGATTCAATTAGCTTTGTTGAATGCATTTGACTTTCAATTGATTCAAAATGCTCTGTTTGAATGTGTTTGACTTACATTTGATCAAATTAGCTTTGTTTCAATGTGTTTGACTTTCATTTGATTCAATTAGCTTTGTAGATTGCATTTGACCTTCATTTGATTCAAAAAGCTCTTTTTGAATGTGTTTGACTTTCATTTGATTCAATTAGGTTTGTTTGAATGTGTTTGACTTTCATTTGATTCAATTAGGTTTGTTTGAATGTGTTTGACTTTCATTTGATTCAATTGGCTTTGTTGGAATGTTTTTGACTTTCATTTGATTCAATTAGCTTTGTAGAATGCATTTGACTTTCATTTGATTCAAATAGTTTAGTTTGAATGTGTTTGACTTTCATTGGATTCATTTGGCTTTGTTCGAATGTTTTTTACTTTCATTTGATTCAATAAGCTTTGTAGAATGCATTTGACTTTCATTAGATTCCAATAGCTTTGTTTGAATTTGTTTGACTTTCATTTGATTTAATTAGGTTTTTTTTAGATGTTTTTGACTTTCATTTGATTCATTTAGTTTTGTGATGTGAATCAAGAGGCTAATTCTTTTGAAGGGTCCAAGACACTTGTAGAAGGTCCAAATAGCTTCATTATGGGCTGCCCAAACAAGAAAATAAACAAGATAATAAACAAGGAACGATCCAATAGCTTAAATTGGAAAGAAACAAGCACGAATTACAAAGAAGAAGAAATTGCGAAGTTCACTTCCGACGAGCACACATGCTGCCACGCGCCGACTCCTGGCCCACGCGCCGACTTCCTAGCTCCGCCTTGGACCCACCTTGACATTGGTCAGGCGCGTGCACCACCTTGGTGGCGCGTGCAAAGAGTTTCGGCGACAGAACGAAAAGCATGATTTTCTTTACTTAGTTTCTTCTAGAGTTTTTTGCTTGCAAGTTTTTACCTGTCACTTGAAAGGGTTTTTCTTGGTTTAAGCAATTAGGAATCTTCTTAATTTCTGTTATTTTATTTTAAAATAATTTCTAAGTCAATTAGGAATTGTTTTAAGAAGTTTTAGGTTAATTAGAACTAGTCTTATTACTAGTTTCCTAGTTCCATTAGAATTGGTTTTCCTATTCTATCTAGGATACTTTGGGATCAAGGCTAGGTTTTTTTCTAGTTTGAATAGACTTAGGAATAGTTAGTTTTAGTCTATAAATAAGGGATTTTTCGTGGCTTTGTACACAACAACAAAAACCAGAAAATTCAATACAAGTTTATTGTTTGTTTTGCTTAATTGCTTACAAATTCTTTTGCTAGTTTTCAATTCAAGGAGTTTGTTTTGATAATTAGAACGTTCAATTCTTAGTTCTAGGAGTAGTCTAAGTTTTGTTCATCAAAGTACTTAGTTCCAGGAGTGGTCTAGGTAATTTGAGAGGCGTTGAATTCGTTCCAGGAGTGGTCGTTTTCAAAGTCATATCCGGTTGTTGTCTTTAAGTTGTTCGATTTTCTAACGAAATTCGAAGGGCTTGTGTTACTTGTGTGATTTTAGATTCTTTATTAAGTTAAGGGGTTTAAATCCACATCATTTTGTTTGAATGTGTTTGACTTTCATTTGATTTAATTAGCTTTGTAGATTGCATTTGACCTTCATTTGATTCAAAAAGCTCTTTTTGAATGTGTTTGACTTTCATTTGATTCAATTAGCTCTGTCTGAATGTGTTTGAATTTCATTTGATTCAATTAGACTTGTTTGAATGTGTTTTACTTTCATTTGATTCAATTAGCTTTGTTTGGATGTGTTTGACTTTAATTTGATTCAATTAGCTTTATAGAATGCATTTGACTTTCACTAGATTCAAATAGTTTTGTTTGAATGTGTTTGACCTTTTATTGATTTAATTTGAATTTTTTAGATGTTTTTTACTTTCATTTGAGTCAATTAGATTCTAGAATGCATTTGACTTTCATTTGATTCATATAGCTTTGTCTGAATGTGTTTGACTTTCCTTTGATTTAATTAGATTTTTTTAGATGTTTTTGACTTTCGTTTGATTCAATTAGCTTTGTTGAATGCATTTGACTTTTCATTTGATTCAAAAAGCTCTGTTTGAATGTGTTTGACTTACATTTGATTCAATTAGCTTTGTTTGAATGTGTTTGACTTTCATTTGATTCAATTAGCTTTCTTAAATGCATTTGACCTTCATTTGATTCAAAAGCTCTTTTTGAATTTGTTTGACTTTCATTTGATTCAATTGGCTTTGTAGAAAGCATTTAACTTTCAATAGCTTTGTTTGAATGCATTTGACTTTTTACTTGATTTAAATAGCTTTGCTTGAATGTGTTTGACTTTCATTTGATTTAATTAGGTTTTTTTTTAGATGTTTTTTTACTTTCATTTGATTCAATTAGCTTTGTTGAATGCATTTGACTTTCATTTGATTCAAAAAGCTCTGTTTGAATGTGTTTTAACTTACATTTGATTCAATTAGCTTTGTTTGAATGTGTTTGACTTTCATTTGATTCAATTAGCTCTGTTTGAATATCTTTGACTTTCATTTGATTCAATTAGGTTTGTTTGAATGTGTTTTACTTTCATTTGATTCAATTAGCTTTGTTTGAATGTGTTTGACTTTCATTTGATTCAATTAGCTTTGTTTGAATGTGTTTTGACTTTCATTTGATTCAATTAGCTTTATAGATTGCCTTTGACTTTCATTTGATTCAAATAGTTTCGTTAGAATGTGTTTGACCTTTTATTGATTTAATTTGAATTTTTTAGATGTTTTTACTTTCATTTGATTCAATTAGATTTTGTAGAATGCATTTGAATTTCATTTGATTCAAATAGCTTTGTCTGAATGTGTTTGACTTTCATTTGATTTAATTAGATTTTTTTAGATGTTTTTGACTTTCGTTTGATTCAATTAGCTTTGTTGAATGCATTTGACTTTAATTTGATTCAAAAAAGCTCTGTTTGAATGTGTTTGACTTACATTTGATCTAATCAGCTTTGTTTGAATGTGTTTGACTTTCATTTGATTCAATTAGCTTTGTTTGAATGTGTTTGACTTTCATTTGATTTAATTAGGTTTGTTTGAATGTGTTTGACTTTCATTTGATTCAATTGGCTTGTAGAAAGCATTTGACTTTCAATAGCTTTGTTTGAATGCATTTGACTTTTATTTGATTTAAATAGCTTTGCTTGAATGTGTTTGACTTTCATTTGATTTAATTAGGTTTTTTTAGATTTTTTTACTTTCATTTGATTCAATTAGCTTTATTGAATGCATTTGACTTTCAATTGATTCAAAAATGCTCTGTTTGAATTTGTTTGACTTACATTTGATCCAATTAGCTTTGTTTCAATGTGTTTGACTTTTCATTTGATTCAATTAGCTTTGTAGATTGACCTTCATTTGATTCAAAAAGCTCTTTTTGAATGTGTTTGACTTTCATTTGATTCAATTAGGTCTGTTTGAATGTGTTTGACTTTCATTTGATTCAATTAGGTTTGTTTTGAATGTGTTTGACTTTCATTTGATTCAATTGGCTTTGTTGGAATGTTTTTGACTTTCATTTGATTCAATTAGCTTTGTAGAATGCATTTGACTTTCATTTGATTCAAATAGTTTAGTTTGAATGTGTTTGACTTTCATTGGATTCATTTGGCTTTGTTCGAATGTTTTTTACTTTCATTTGATTCAATAAGCTTTTGTAGAATGCATTTGACTTTCATTAGATTCCAATAGCTTTGTTTGAATGTGTTTGACTTTCATTTGATTTAATTAGGTTTTTTTAGATGTTTTTGACTTTCATTTGATTCATTTAGTTTTGTGATGTGAATCAAGAGGCTAATTCTTTTGAAGGGTCCAAGACACTTGTAGAAGGTCCAAATAGCTTCATTATGGGCTGCCCAAACAAGAAAATAAACAAGATAATAAACAAGGAACGATCCAATAGCTTAAATTGGAAAGAAACAAGCACGAATTACAAAGAAGAAGAAATTGCGAAGTTCACTTCCGACGAGCACACATGCTGCAACGCGCCGGACTCCTGGCCCACGCGCCGACTTCCTAGCTCCGCCTTGGACCCACCTTGACATTGGTCAGGCGCGTGCACCACCTTGGTGGCGCGTGCAAAGAGTTTCGGCGACAGAACGAAAAGCATGATTTTCTTTACTTAGTTTCTTCTAGAGTTTTTGCTTGCAAGTTTTTACCTGTCACTTGAAAGGTTTTTTCTTGGTTTAAGCAATTAGGAATCTTCTTAATTTCTGTTATTTTATTTTTAAAATAATTTCTAAGTCAATTAGGAATTGTTTTAAGAAGTTTTAGGTTAATTAGAACTAGTCTTATTACTAGTTTCCTAGTTCCATTAGAATTGGTTTTCCTATTCTATCTAGGATACTTTGGGATCAAGGCTAGGGTTTTTTTCTAGTTTGAATAGACTTAGGAATAGTTAGTTTTAGTCTATAAATAAGGGATTTTTCGTGGCTTTGTACACAACAACAAAAAACCAGAAAATTCAATACAAGTTTATTGTTTGTTTTGCTTAATTGCTTACAAATTCTTTTGCTAGTTTTCAATTCAAGGAGTTGTTTTGATAATTAGAACGTTCAATTCTTAGTTCTAGGAGTAGTCTAAGTTTTGTTCATCAAAGTACTTTAGTTCCAGGAGTGGTCTAGGTAATTTGAGAGGCGTTGAATTCGTTCCAGGAGTGGTCGTTTTCAAAGTCATATCCGGTTTTGTTGTCTTTAAGTTGTTCGATTTTCTAACGAAATTCGAAGGGCTTGTGTTACTTGTGTGATTTTAGATTCTTTATTAAGTTAAGGGGTTTAAATCCACATCATTTTGTTTGAATGTGTTTGACTTTCATTTGATTTAATTAGCTTTGTAGATTGCATTTGACCTTCATTTGATTCAAAAAGCTCTTTTTGAATGTGTTTGACTTTCATTTGATTTCAATTAGCTCTGTCTGAATGTGTTTGAATTTCATTTGATTCAATTAGACTTGTTTGAATGTGTTTTACTTTCATTTGATTCAATTAGCTTTGTTTGGATGTGTTTGACTTTAATTTGATTCAATTAGCTTTATAGAATGCATTTGACTTTCACTAGATTCAAATAGTTTTGTTTGAATGTGTTTTGTTTGGGGGTTTTTGTGTCCTTCGGGAGAGTTACAATTTCCTAGCAGACTTCCTTCTTACGCCTGTACTTGCACCTAGCCGACTTCCTTCTTGCGCCTGTACCTGCACAAGTAACGGAGACTCCGGATGGGGGGTGGGAGTTCCGCCTCCGAAGATTAAGTTAGTATCTTTTCGAAGTGGAATAAGAACTGTAAAAGCTTCTCGGTTCGAGAGCGTTTCAGTAGGTTTAGGCTTTGTTTGGTTTTTTGTGGTTGCAATTAATGTCCGTCCCTCATAAATGAGGTCTACCCTTTCTATTTATAGTAAGGGAGAACTGTACCTCAATAAGGGTATAAGGGACA